>NW_010330880.1:13043-18274 GCF_000700745.2 Antrostomus carolinensis
GAGCCCAGAAACACAGAAGCTGTCTCACACTGATTGCATTTTAGAGCATTGTGCTCTGAAAAAGATGGCCTGCACTCAACAGCTCTCCAGTGCAAAGAGCAGCAGCTGAAGGCACCTGCTTCTTCAGGGAAACCTAGACCTGCCTCCTGGTATCTGTGAGAGACCCTTTTGAAAGACTTAGCTGCAGCATGGTGAATAGCAGTCTGTCTTGCTTCTCATCCAACTTGGGCAAGTGCTTCTGTCATGGCTGGAAGACAACATTGACGATGCAAATTTCCTGAGCTAGGATTTTAGTCACTTGTGACTGTGTTGCTCTACTCTGCCTCTTAACCTCAGTCAAAATCCACTCATCCACTCACTGAAATGGGTTGATCCAAACTGTTCTATGATTCCTTCTTGCTATTTTCTGTAAAAAATATAAACACCACTAAGCGACCGCAGTTGGCTTCTCTCTGTCAGTGTTTACAACCATTTCATGACATGGTTAGTGGACACTGGGACAGACAAAACCACGAAGTGAGGTCTTCTGAACTCAAGCCATCCATGTTTGCATGAAGAACAAAAAACAGGAGGGCATTTGAAGTGTGCACATTCACACAAGTGCATTTCACTGATCATCAAGCCTGTAATGCACATCCACAAGTTGTTTTATACATAGGCACAATGCAGCACATCTATGTGGCTGTGCCCTGCATTGGCTTGTCTCAGCATACCACAGCCGCTGACCAGTGCCATCAGAATGGAATTAACCTACCTAGGCTTGTGTTTGCTTATCTTACTTCATGCCCACTCGTGGAATAAAGTGCCTGTCAGTTTAGAGACAATCAGTGCTTACCCTTTTCAAAGCCCAATAGTAATGGAAAAGGGGAGAAAGAAAAAGAAAAGAAATAATAATCCCCCCACCCCCCAATTTACCTTAATGATACGGTTTGGTTAAGAATTAAGTGTTGATGAAAATTTGAAAGCTATAGCCCACTTTTTAATTCACAGACCAGCTGCAGCACAGCATGCAGAAAGTGGGGTTGTCTGTCTCATTTGCTGAAACACCTCTTTCCTAGCATGGTGATGACTATACTCTTCTGTAATTCAGTTTAATTGAAATTCTATGCCTGTTAAATTCTGAGTCCTGTATTGATCAACATATGTCAACTGTGGAAAATTGTACTAAATTGTGTTGTGTTACTGTGCAGCAGTCAACTGTCCATTGGTGTCTGAAGTTAGTTTATTTCACCTACTCAAAATTGGACCTGGACTGATATTACATCTAGAATTGGATTTTCTGTTCTTGATTTTTAATAACTAGGATTTGTACCACACTCAGAGAGATAAACAGAGCCGGCAATTTGGGCTGTGAATCCATCAACTCGTACGTTTGAAGCAGAGCCTGGTTAGGAGTTGCATGGGAAACCTCCCAGGACCAGTCAGCTGTTGTACAAAGTGGTGCTGGAGTTTTGACAAATAGCTTTCTCCCACCTTTGCTGGTCCTGAACTGATCCCATTACATAGGGTACCTGGCAGTTAAATATGCTTCTGACCATAATTTTCACAACAATATTTTCCAGACCTTCTTTTCCTCTTCTGAATGATCCCCTGAGGCTTTCTGCAAGAATCATGTTGAAATGCTGCATCCTGAGCACTGGAACATGTGATATGCTAATCCAGGCAAGATTCCCTCAAATATAAAACAGGAAGAGAAGGATAAAATTTTGACATTGTATATGCAGAAGGCAGATAGAACAATAAAGAGACCCAAATGTGTTTACTGGTTACTACACCAGTATGGAATTTAAGCAAACTGTGTTACGTGGGATTATTGTTTGGGGCTTTTGGCACACCCATCACACTAGTCTTCAGGAACCAAAACTCAGTATCTAACAATCTAGAAAATGGAAAGAGGCTAGAGATCACATTACAGATTTTGAAATGTCCCATGGGTGAATTTTCTAACCTGAGCAGTTCTCTCCATGGGGCTAAGAGGTGACTTGTAGAAGAGGCAAATACTAATAAGATTTTTTTCCTCTGCAGCCCAGTGCTAAGGATGCTTCCCTGTATTTCTGAAAGGAAACTGAATTGAAGGCATTGAATAATTACAAACAGACTTTGGGATCTAGAGACTATTGTTGTATGAACATTTTCTCCTTTGGATTTATTTCAGCTGGAAGTAAATAGCAGAGATACTTCCCCCCCCCCCAAGTCATTCATTGGATAACAGAATCTTTCTGCGAAACAACGGAACAAAGTAGTTCTCCATTCTTTGCACCTCCTTTTCGATTTGCTGTTCCTAGAGCTCCCAGGTTAACTGTCTGTGGCCTAACCTCAGAAGCTGGCAGTGGTGAAAGAGAAAAGGGCAAAATTGGCTGGACAAGAGAGAAAATGAGAGGAAAGCAGTTTTACCTATCTGTTGCTAGACAGAATCTGCCTGTAGTTGTCTTTTCTACTTGTCAGCCAATAAAAAGCCAGTTCAGTGTCCCACACTGGTTCTTCATGGACAGTAAGATATTTCTGTAGGCTGACATACTTCAGCATGGAGGATCTTTGATGAATCCTACCCATTTGCTTTTGAGGAAGGATTATACAACAGATTGGGCAGTGTTATCCATGACGAGATTGGAACGGACACTCTGAGATGCACAGCTCTTTTATGAGATAGCTAACCCTCCATCTGGGTGTGGGTGGGAGATCCAAGGAAGTAAATTGCCTGTCACTGAGCTTCTCTGAGTCACACTAGTGATCATATGGCTGCTGGGGCTACATCTGCAGTCTAGCAGAGGGGCTGAAGATCAAATGAACCTGTTAAAATGAAATTAAAATACAGAGACTTCTAGGAAAGGACCATCTGAGGTTATCTATCTTCTCTATCCACTCTAGGTTTCCCTGACAGCTCCTCTTTGTTCTGAAATAAGCAATGGGGAACCCTGAGCCTCCCACCCTAGTGCTTAAATGCAGACCTTGTTATCATATCCTTAGTACTTTCTTCACATCTCAGACAAATCTACCCCTTGCTGCAGGTGAAGCCCATCACTCCTACTCTTAACTACCATGGCCATGGAGAACAGGTTATTCTTCTCCTCTTTGTAGTCATGCAGGTATTTAAAAACTGTAACATGTTCTCTCTCTATCCATCTTTCTCCTGTGCTAAACAACCCTGAGTTCTTTTGACCTTTCCTCTCAAATCCTGTTTTCCAGCTCTCCAATTGTTCCTGTAGCTCTTCTCCTCCTGACGCACATTTTTGTTAAAAAAAACCCCACACCCAGAACTAGCCACAGTGCTCTGGCTCTGACCTAACTAACCCTGAGAAACATAGAGGGGTCATTCCAGTACTTATTTCCAAGGGAGACTGCTGGTTTCCTCCTACAACAGAATTTATGTCATGCTGGTGATCCATAGTTTCCAAACCCTTTTCATAACTAGTTTGTCACCTGCTTCAATCTGTACAGCCAATTCTTCCTGTCTATGTATAAATTCCTGCCTCGGCTTTCACTGAATTGCATCCTCCCTCCCTTTCATTTTTTTTTCAGAACATTTCTCCAATTTGTTTGATCTTCTCAAGTGGAAGCTCTTGCACTGAGCAGCCTCTACAAATACATAGTGCAGTTTAAATTCCCCAGTGTTAGAAATATATGCTTGACTGTAAAATACTCTACTTTTTATATGGAAATAGCAGCTCACTGGGACAAAAGTGGCATTGCATTGCATGCCATGCTGAAGCAATCTGGGGAAAAGGAAAACTATTACATACCAAAAATAAAAATACAAAGTAAATAAATAAATAAAGCCAATGGGATTGAATTTACAAATATATCAAAAACTTCCTACGCAGACACATTTACTTTCCATGTAAAAGTAGTTTCTTATCTGCTTTTATCTCCATTCTGTATGCACACTGTGCATCTCAGGGGACTGAGTGGTTGATATGTTATTGATTTCAAGGGGAGGGGAACATACAAAACTGACACATACTTCTGTAGCGAGTAGCACAACTATTCACTCAACATCCATTGGCCTCAAAAAGCAATTCTGTCCTCTTTTCCTTGTTTTCTCATTTTGTTTTAAACCACCACTGACAGATAACTTCAGCTTTCTGCTCTTTAATGCTGCATAGGAGAAGTAGCAGTAATTAATTCTAATCACGGGGAAGAAAAGAACAACTGTAGAGCATGTCCAATGGAAAAATATGGTCAGAAACTCCCTACTCACACTCCCGTCTGTCTGAATCTATAATGCACAAAGAGCCGTAAATCCAAAAGAGAGAGGAAACACACTTCTCGCTCAATATTTTGTGCTTGTAGTAGACCAGAAGTGAAATAGAGAAAAATTAAAACTCTGTATAAGTTTCCATGCGATGCACGTATAAACACCTCAGAGTGAATGTACACGTTAAATGGTCAGCAGAACCCTGGGAATTCATCTGCTGCCAGACTGGGATAGACTGATAGACCCCCACCCTAAGGACAATACTCAATTTCTGATACCGTTCAGTCCTCTGTAATACTTATTGCATGATACATCCATGGTTTGACAGTATGTATAGGCAGAGACTCAGTGACACTACACTTTAGTGTGGATTAAGGGTAACTATTTCAGGGCTATTTATGATATAAATATTAGCAAAGTGATACTCATTCAAGAGGTACCATCTTTTCTTCAGCTTCTTCCAGACTTCCTTCTACAAGGAAGTTTAAGCCTTGTGAGTTTAAAACTCTCCTTTCTGCCACTGAATCCACCCACCCACACACACAACTTGCCCCAGGAGAAGACAAATCAGGAAAGTTCTAGACACCTGTGCCCAAAGCAATTGCCTAATACACCAAATACCCCAACACAGTTGGATACTTTTTAGCAAATTGCTACTTTTTCCTTGTCAGATGGCTCACCTGCATCATTCCCCACAAAATCCATCACATCAAGCCTCGCTTGTCCTTCAAGCCTTATTTGACTGCAAGCTTTGTGTGCTAAACACCTCCCTCAACACCATGTTCTCAAAGTAATGACATATCCACTCCTTTTTTCTTTTAAGATATTCATTGAAATATTTTTCTGAATAATATCCCTCTTCACTGAGCTTCACAGCTCAGTATCTGTGGCAAAAAATTTTGTGGATACTAAGTCGTCTTTATTTACCGATTTTCACCTGTTTTACACATCTTATGGGAAATTCTGGAGACATGGATCTGCTAGCTCCACCTCTGCCAACAATGAAGCGAAATATTTTATTTTTGTGAGCTAAGGG
>NW_010330880.1:18305-49665 GCF_000700745.2 Antrostomus carolinensis
CACCTCTGATGAAAGGGTGCTCAGTGAGAGCCTTCCACAGCACGTTTGATTGTTACAAACTTCAGTTCGGACTCTGTTGGAGAAGCACTCTGCATTACAGAAATGGCAGCATAACTTTGTCTCCTCTTAGTCCAGGTGGCAAAACAAAGCCAATTCTTTCCTTATCAGCAGTATCCTAAACACTGTCACTGCACTGTGCAAACAATACATTTTGAATTAGCAGGGATCCCTAGCAAGGCTGCTTTTACAATGAAGATGCAGCAGTAATCCCTGGGCTGCTCATCTTGGTATCCAGGTCCTGGTGTTCAACCCCTTAGCTACTGTTAGGTCAAAATGTTAGCCAAAGGTAGAACAGTACCTAATTAGTGATTTTAGAAAAACAGCTATATAAAAATAAAAATAACAAAAAAGTCAAAATTTTGACCATTGTAATTAGACTGATAGATCTCTCTAAACACAGAATTTATAAGTTTCTTCATTTAGATACCACTATCTTTGGGCCTAAAGCAAGTCTCTCAATAGCTTGACAACAGACTTTTATGGGATTTGGTACTGGGATTTAGACATGTTTTCCTTTTAATTAGTGATGCTTCTAAATTTCACAGAATGCTCTGAAATTACATACCTACCTTACATTTTATACCCCTTTTTTCCTCCAATAAAAACATATGAACTGGAAAAATCTTACAAACAACACTAATATTTCCTTCCCCAAAGGATCCAAAGTGTTCTAGACTTCTACTCACCACTAACAAGGATCTACCTCTGTGTTAAAATGTGAGTAGCTACTTAACAGCATACAGTAACACTGAAAAAAAATTAAGACAAGAACAAAGAGCAATGATCCTGCACAGGAAGTTCAGAGACATAAAAGATCATTACATCTGCATGACAGTTTGGCTGAGAGAGATAGCTGCTAGAACATCAAACACTAATGTCAGGCTTTAATATTATATATCATATAGAATCATAGAAAGGTATAGGTTGGAAGGGACCTTAAAGATCATCCAGTACCAACCCCCCTGCCATGAACAGGGACACATTCCACTAGACCAGGTTGCTCAAAGCTTCATCCAACCTGGTCTTGAACACTTCCAGGGAGGAGCAGCCACAGCTTCTCTGGGCAACCTGGGCCAGTGTCTCGCCACCCTCACAGGAAAGAATTTCTTCCTAATATCTCATCTAAATCTCCCCTCTTCCAGTTTAAAGCCATTATCCGTTGTCCCGTCACTTCCTGCCCTTGTAAAACGTCCCTCCCAGCTTTCTCAGAGGCCTCCTTCAGGGCATATAATCCAAGGGCATATGGATTTAAAAAAAAAAAATAAAAAAAAAAATAATAAAAAAAAAAAAGCAGCACTGAATTATTTCTATATTCTCTGAACCAGTGTCAGGCAGACAGACAATTACTTCAGCAAGCATAGACTTAATTCTGTGCATTCAGAACTGTTCAGTGATGGGGTCTGGAGAAGTGAAAACATGGACTTCATTATGGCTCATGGAAACTCCTAAAAGAGCAGCCTTTTCAATATCCCACTTCCACGTGGGTACAAGTGGACTCTTCTTAGCTATTTGCAGTCACTCTTCTCGTTTCTACCAGAACACAATAAAAAGAGTAACAAAAGGGTGTTATGCAGATATTTTGAACCCTGAATATTTGAATATTGAATATTTGGTTTGCCCTTGGGGTATACAAAGTCAATGGTCCTTGGAGAAATTTTATCTAGATTTATTTCTACTACTTAGTGTAGGCACTCAGGGAAACACTTCTTGTGTTATTTCAGTAGCTTTAGCATCATACTGCACAGAAGCTAAAAATCTCTCTGTTCTCATCTCTCTAACATATCACTGGAACAACAGAGACAGAAAATAACCCAGCAAATACAGTGAGTTGACTAGCTAGTAGCATACATAAAAGGAAGCAAGGAAGAGGCAATGTCAGGTATTTTATTATACTCCAATTTTCACTAAATCTGATTGTAACCAGCCATTTTCAGAGCCAATACTTTACTTTCTTCCAGAGAAGCCTCAGAAATAGGGACTTATTTTTATCAGTATGAGAGTAACTTATTGCAGTGTTGATTTATACCAAGGAGCAGGTGGGATAACTTGAGGCCAACTTGAAGCCTTACAATTTAATAAGCAACGGACAAATGCAACTCTTCACTGTATGGAATGCTGTGAAAATACTACTTGCTATTTTGATTTCCACAAAAGAGCTGATGCTTTTATAAATAACATGTTGTGTTCTTGCAGGTGAGAGGAACTCAGATGATGTGAAAAATATTGATTAATCAAGTAAGCATCCCAAAAATATATTTATTTAATCTAAACTTGCATACAATTATATACTAATACTGTTCGATGGGCCTAGAGATACATTTGTTCTTATATCAGGCCTTTCACCTCCTCCTAAAAACTTCATGAAAAGAACAGGGTCAGAGGTCAACAAATCTTTTAAAATCACACAAGAGTTCAGGTTCTCCATGAATTATGGGCAGTAGGTAGTACTAGGAGAACCACCAAAGCAGTTCTTATTTTTCAGTTCTTCTATCACTAATTGAATTACCAGGTAGAGCTAGCTGAAATGCATACTAACAAATCTGAGTGGTCATTATGTTCTCAATTGCAAGCTTCAGGTTATTTTTGCCATTTTACTAGGATTTTGTCTCTTTTTTTTTTTTTTTTTTAAATAATGTATAGGGTCAGTGCATTCCTGAGTGCAGCTGAGATTTCACATTCCAGGCTACAGCTGGGAAGAAGTGGCACTGACTTGGCAGGCACAAGACATGAATTCTGTTCTCAGCTCTGCAGTTTATTTCCTATCTGACTTTGCACATGCCTTTTTTTTCTCTCTTAATCCATTTGTCCATGTAAATTGTACAGCCTTCTTGGCAAGGATGGTCTTTCTCTTAGTGTTTGTATCTGGCATCACTCAATAGGGCTCCTGTTTCGTCTTGAGTAGTATTGTAAGTCAAGCAATTAAGAAGAGCAAAAAGCCTGATTATTTTTCCTTAAAAAAGTCTGTAATGGAACTAACACTGTGCAGATGGGAGAACAGATAAGTCATATGACTATTTTGCTCCATTACTCAACAAAGAGTCAACTGTGAACATCTCTCTAACAAGCTTGATGTTGGTAATTTTTTGTCCAGGCCACTCAGCAAATACTGATAAATTACAAATAAGTATGCATTTACGAGTGATTTATTAACCAAAACTGGGAGCTAATGTTGTAGCACAAACTATAGTAAGAACAAATGGGCATACTTAGTTTGCTGTCACCAGTAGAGACATCTTCACTAGTGATAATGGAGACTTGGACTGCAGACTCTGCAGGGCACAGATTTTGCTCTGCATTCATACAACAGTTAGCACAGTGGGATCCTGGTCCATTATGAGATGTCATGAATGCTAAATTAATGCAAATACATATTTAGTAAGGAGCAAATGATAGATGTTTTGTGGACAGCCAGACTGCTATATTATTTGGATTGCAGAGTTACTACTGTAGCACAGGCAGTTCTAAAAAAATACTATAAAGATGCCCAGAATATTTTCAGGAGATGTCTCCATGCAATATTCAGTCAACTGAAGTGATTCGAAGCACTGCTGGTATTAGAGAGCGTCCTTTGCTGTATTCATTTGTGAGCTGTTGCATACTGGAATCTGAGCACACAAGAAATCCAGAATCACAGGTAATATCTGACAGAGGTCTATATCTTAGAAATTCAGCCATCAACATCTGCTGAGCTGGGCTCTGTTTTAGATGAGATTTATGGAGAAGCTATTGATTGAACTACAGCTTTAGCTCTGTTTACCACTTACAGACACACACACAAACAATGAAATACATTACAGAGATGAATAGCATTTCAAATTATAGGAGTTTCCACTTCCAAAAGCACTTAAAAACATTATCCATAGACATAAATATATATATATATATGTGCACGGTTTAATTGACATTGTTTTCCCAACTCCTTCAAGTCACCTGTAATATCAAGTCAATTAAGTATTATTTTCCCAACCTATTTACTGAGCTACCTAGCAATCAATCCACCTACACACAGAGAGAACAAACGCTCACGGGGGATGGTAGAGCTTAAAAAACTGCTGAAAAACTGTCAGCCTGCTCCAATGGCAGCCAGACTCATAGCTTTGTGGGATTACACAGCCTGACATCTTGCAGAAAATAAGTCCACGGGATAAAAGCTCCATATTCTGACAGTGCCATTCCTTCTCTGCAAATCAATACACTCCTGCATGGAATAGCATTACTATTTCAAGTTATACACATGCTAAATATGTTTTGGATTACAGTGGTGTAAATAAATAGATGAGAACACATTTCTTTTCCATCTCTGGGCCTGAGGTCATCCTTAAAACAGAAACTAGTGCTGGGGCAGGACAGTAACCTGGGATGCTCAGGTAAATCAGGTTTGGTTTCTGTCATTGCCACATACTTCCTGGGTGACCTTGGGCATGTCATGCAGGGCTTGACTTCCAAAAGGGGCTGTGCATATGGTGGAGATGCAATAAATCCCAGGTGCTTGTTATCAGCTGGTCACCCCATCTCAGCTCATCTACTGGCTCACAGCATACCCAGCTAACTAAACGGTCATCTCTGCAATATATTAAATTTTGTGTTGTGTGTGTGGCACTTTTGAAGGAAACAGATATAAAGATATAATCAATTGCTTTTCTGTAAAGCTAGTCTAAATTAGGGTCAATTAGGCTCACAGGTGGTGTATTTTCAAAGTCTCATTGTGGTATCTCACACCAGGAAGCATGCCGGTTTGTGGAACAGGAGAACTTGTCCTTTCTTCTGCCACATCAGGCTTTGCCATTGCTCTGAAAAGAGCTCTCACTGCAGCTTGACATACAGGACCCACCTTGTGAGAGGGCGTATGATCCCACTGACAAATACTTTTTTGTCTATGTGTTCTATTCTCTAACCTTGTAAATCAAAGCATTAAACCCCTTTTTTCCTCCCTTTGTTTGTGCTGCATCTCAAACTACATCCCTAAGCACCAGCAAGGTCCCTAGCACAAGGGGGCTCCAATTTACACAGGAAAATCTGGGTCTTTCAGCTTGAACCAAACAGCAATAAATCCTAGCAGTATGCTGTACAGAGCCAGTGTGAGGCTGAAATCAGAGATGGCTATAAAGCTCTTTCAGAGTGAAAAATATTATTATTTTTACTGGTTCATTTAGTAGAATGGCAAGTCATACCCCTGTACAAATACGTACAATTTTAGGCATCAAGCCAGGCACTAAAACTATAGCAACTGTGACTTGTCAGGTGAGACAAGATCAATCAGGCCAGGATTTGGAGTTCAAATCACTGTTGGAAATAGAGCTTCCTGGGAGCTAAAGCAAACTAAATTAAAGCCCAGGTGTTCACATTGCCAGAGCATCTCGAAATGAAATTTAAAGGGCTTCACAGAGATCGGAGGGTAATGCAAACAAATACCCATGAATATTTGTTCACATTTTACAAGCCTTTGCTTTGGACATGTTCACCCACCTTCAGTACTTTAGTGTGTGTTCAAGTGATCCACATTTCATGGTTCAAAAGTCACAGCATTTCAGCGTTCACTGAAAACGGGTTGTCTAACATTTCTAGTTGGGCAATAATACCAGATGATTCCCCCTGCTCAGCTGTATCTGTTAAGACTTCTGAATTCAATACCAAATGAAAACTGGAAACTTCCTTTCTCCTCAGACCACACTAGTTTTAGCAAAAGCATCTGCTTAGTGTTTTCAGGGTGCTGTTACTTTTTTCTTTTTTCTTTTTTTTTGCCTTCTATGCTCATCTCAGTCAGGGCTGAAGAAAGGTCTAAAACTCAAGTGTCCCATCAGGATGGTCCTTTGCTACTCTATCCCTAATATCTGTTCCGATCTTCACTCGCTAACCAGTTGGTGTGCCTACGCATCCTGTACAATGAGGCACACTGGCAGCTGTCACAGCATCACAGAACCCATTGTTTGATGTCGTGCATGCGTACTCTCTTCACAGCACTTTTAGCCTGCCTTTTCATCACATTCAATGTGAATATACCACAAGGAAGGAAAAGAATTTCAGTTTAAACCAGCCACTGTTATATACTGACGACAGTTCTGGAACAGACATTTTATCCCTTATTGTTCTTTTTCATAAGAAAAACACATTGCCTTCCATAAATCTTTTCTGTGAGTCCACAGGGTCATCTATTTGCCAAAAGAGCAATTATTGATTATTCCCAGTCTACAGCTTCTGTCGCTGTTCCTGAAAGTGTGTGCCCATTTCTAATCAGAGCTAAGGTCATGACACAGCTTTTGTCATCTGCTTTCCCAGAAAACAGCAATATCCCAACAATATCCACAACCAATGCAGTAGTGTAAAGCACCAGAAAGAATGGGTTCTTAGTGAAGGATCTTCTTTTATTAGAATCCCATATTTTAGCAAGGTTGGTGCCCTGCGTATCAGTCAAATCAGCTGCAAGTGCAGTCCGTCCTCTGAGTCTGTCTGAGCAGGAATTTCTGCCAACTCTTTCTAGCACATTAAGGATTAGAGAAAAAATTAAGCTGTGTTTTAAAATACCAGTTAGACATAAGGCTTAGCCAGGCATTTAGAATAATGATCAATCACTTGAAATTTTGAATCTGTTCTGATCATTCTTGCTCACCAAATAATTATATTCTCTCACCAAGGGACAGTAAAAGACATGGATCTGCTAAATGGTATTCAGAGGTTTTATATGAAAACTTCAGCCATTGCTGGGACTGACTGGCCCCAGGAAATGCCAGTGACACTCCTCCTTAGATCATTAGTTTGAATCACTGACGATTGTTTGAAAGGGCCATGGTGAAATGAGTTGCTAATGATCATCATGTGTACAGAGAGCATTTAGGAGTGGGCTGGGGTGCCCCATGTCAGCCTTTACTTTATGTTCATATGTTTAATCCCCATATCAGATAATTCACACCCATTTAAGAGTACCAGCCTGGGAAAATAAATCCTCAGATAACCTGCACAGTCAAATAATCCACCAAATCAGATGTGGAGGGATGACCGGGGATAGGGAAACTATTAGGAAAAAAAGGCACAGATCATGGGAGTCAGGAGCTGTAGAGCTTGTAGAGGAAAAGTGATGCTGAGGTAAACGTCCCCTCATCATATCCGTAAGTGTGGGCAGAGACCATGCTGCTCCCAGAGCATTTTGACTTGTTTTTTTCACAGAGAACGAGCAGCTTGTTCATGAGAAAATGTAATACTATCTGGAATAAATGAGATTTGAAAACTGCATATTTTCCACCCACACTACAATGGGCATTATTGCTGGCAGCCAGCAGTGGGAATAGCTGGGTAGACAACCAGCCTTAATTAGGAGGAAGGTATATTCTTCTCAGGAGAAAGCCAGACTTGCAGATGTTTGCATCGAGCACATTCCATGGATTTTAGATGTAGCACCATTTGCAAAGCAAGGTCTGATTGAAAATGAGCGCACTGTAGGGCATTACTTTCAAAATCCTGCACAGGATATTCCTCCAGACAAGCAAAGGAGGACAGGTTTTCAGATGCTATCACTTCTTATTCTATGAATTGTAGGCAATGCATTCATCCAAAATACCAAGTGTCAGAAACAAGGGCCACAAGGTCTGCAAGGGCTGAGCCCTCTGAAACATCACAGACTCCTGAGCTGGCATTTGAATAACTCAAGTTGAGCCGGAAAAACATTCAGAGCTCTGTTGCTGGGTTCCTATGCGGCCTTGGCTTGTGTGGCCAAACTTGGTCTGCACTGATGCTGGGAATGAACGAGTAGGATTGTCTGTGTAAGGTGTGAGCAATTGCACTTCCTTAAATCACAATGATATTATTAAGGCAACTTCCTTCAGGGTCACAAGGGGTTAGGAAGGCCAGACTGATCAAGAGTTTCCCAAGCAAATATGACCCTTCACTCTTGACACAACTCCATTTGACCCTCAGAAGCATTAGTCCCTCATGGAGTCCACCACTGCTTTGGTTGCCAGACCTAACATGAGAGAGATGGAAGAAGTTGTTGCTGAAAAGCATTTTTCAAAAGGATTTCCCATGTAAGCTCAAAATTTATAGAACAGTTTTGATGCCCTTCCTGCATTTGTGTTGTTTTTAGAAAACTGTTTGAAAACAGAAAGCTGATTATTGTTCATGGTGAAAAGCTGAAATGTTGTGTTGTTTATTCTGCTCTGGAAGTGTTTCGGCTGCAGACATCTGAACCTGGCTCCATTTCACTTCTGTATGGTTTCCAGCCTCCCCTGGAGACACACACACAGCCCTGTCCTCTGCTCTCCCACCAGCAGGCTGCCACCAAGCCAGGAGGTGCTGCTTCCTCTAAAGTAGTCATCAATGTCAGCACATGAATCCACTGACAGATGGAGACTGAAAGTCATGAAAAAACAGTCCTGCCCTAGAGATCAAATCCATCAGCTTCCCACCATGTCTCATGCCACTTGCTTGCCTGGGAACTGACTCCCCAAGTTCCCCTGGAAGACGAATCTCCCTGGGGCCAAAGAATAAAGCTGCCAAGAAGTTGGCTGAACCGGGGTTTTGTTGTTTCACACTGTAATTACACATTAGGATTTGGAATGTTTTTCTGGGTTTTTTTTTTAGAGGCAGCTGAGTCTCCGGCCTGTCCCATCCAGATGGTGCTCCAACTGGATGCGATTCTTCAGACAACACTTTTCAAACTTGAACTAAAAACCCAACAACAACAAACAAATGTAGCTGAGTTAATTCTGTGCCTGTGAAAGAAACACAGCTGAAAGAGGGTGGGAGAAAAAAAGACAAATTCCCTAAAGGCCTCAGGTACCCATGAGAGAGACACAGACCTGACTTTTGGTGGCTGGGGCCCAGGTGGCACCCAAGAGTCAGGATCTGGCCCCTCTAGTCCTTGCAAAGGCACATGGAGAGAGGTGACAGAAGTGATCTGCACACTGAGAAGGAGCTCTGCAGAGGGAGTCCAAAGGAAATAACAGGCACAAGTGAGCACCATAAATCCTCCTGCTCTGTGGTGCCTGAAGCAGGGCTGGACAGAAGGCTGCTCTATCCACACAGACCCTTGTCCCTGGGCTCGATACCAGTTGTATGTCAGGATGCTTTCACAGAAACCCCATGCACAAGCCTGGAAAGAAACATGCTGCCACCAAGCTCCCTCCTCCCAGAGGGAGGTCCTACCTGCTGAGCTCCACAGTCCTGAGGACTCTCTCACCCTCCTCCTGACCCCATTGCTCTCTAAAATGTGGTGTTTAAAATGTAGGTCATTTTGGAACATAACTTTTGAAGGAAATGCCAGAAGTCCTGGCCGGTTTTGTTTTAGGTACCCAAGTCCTTTTCTAGATCTTAACTTCAGATCCTTTATTTTACAGAGCAGATGCAGGCAATGATACTGCAGACTGCACCAACCCCTAACACCGCTGCTCTTGCAGTCCTCCTATAGGCTGACCTCTGAAGAACAGCAAGGGCCTCATGATGTGCCATCAGCAGTCTCCAGAGACCTTAGCAGATGACAGCACTCGGGCACAGGCATGGCATCACCAACTCTACCTAAACTGTAAGGCATGGCCTACATATGTCTTTGCTTCCAAAATACCAAACCAGCATGGCCTGGGTTCAAAGTAAAATGTGATTCAGTTCCTCTAGAAGTTGACATAGGCTGTTGTTTAGGGTTTTTGTTTGTTTTTAAACTCAGAAACAAGAAAGGGCCATTGTCAAGGTCTCTCTATCAGAACTCAATGGAGACCATAAAGTTATGTAGAAAGGAACAGTAGTTGAAAACAAATACTGATTTTTGATCCACCAGGTAAAAGAATTCTACCCCTTCCTGAACACCCATGCGACTATTTACATCAATTCATTTCTACGAGTCCAGAGCCTGGGGAGCCAGCATGATGCCTGATGCAAGAATAGCAAGCTAGTCCATGACAATCCAGAAGCAACTAAATTTGAGCTCCTTTCAGATTGCCTACTGTGCGATTATAAAGGAAGCCCCTCCACCTAAATGTCTTCACGTTAATTTTCTTCATCTGTTTCACAGTTCTCCCTTTATCTCCCCACTTCTCCAACAATACAAACGATGTTGGCTTGGACATATTTTCTCTCCAGCAGTTCAATAATTTGGAGACAGCGAAGCATCAGAGCTCTCTGTTGGAAAGCACATTCAAACATTTACTATTCACTCCTACGCTGATTACTCACTCAGAGTGCTTAAAAAATAATAATAGCAACATTAGGAAACAACAAAAATACCAACCTAAAACAAAAATGGGAATATGGAAGTGCACAGCATTAAAATAAACTCTGGCTCCCTTGCCAAACTCATTAATAATTCTGGCTTTCAAAAAAAAAAAAAATTTGGATTGCTCTGCTCTTCAAGTATCAAAACATCCAATTAACACAGCTAATTAGCGTCACAAACAGCAGTCAAAAGAATGGTAATTTAGATTCAGGATTTCAAAGGTTTCTTAATCCCAGGCCAATGCAACTAATCTCTCGGAGGCTGAAAGTGTTTTGTTATTGCAATGCAATTGTATAGCATCCCATCAATTAGTGGCATTGCAGGGAACACTCGCTTGCATGATTCATTCGTCTAATCAGAACAAAAAAGCAGCAGAGGAGGGGGACAAAATGGAACAGCGAAATGTAGCTCCTTAAAATATGAAGTATCAATTTTTCCAAATAATATATACCATAGCTGGAAATGATCGTGAATAACACTATGTCCTTCCCAAAACTGAACCAGCAGGCTGAAGGGTTTTTGCCAGTTTTTAAGAGATTAGTAAAATGGTAAAGTCAGCCACACAAGTGATATCAGCTGGCCTGCAATTAGGTGTGTTGGCCGATATGAACATTTTGTTAGAAAGGGAGGGAGGATATATGTTTGAATGAAAAGATCCCTTTCTTACCAGCCTTCCCTTTATGCCTGAAACACATAAAAATGGCAAGTTTCTCAGCAGACAGACACTGTTAGGTCCTTATTACAGGCAATTGCACATTGTGGAGGGATTTGATCCCCAAAGCTCCTGGCAATCCCAAAGTTTACCATATATCTTACAACACCACTCACATTTCTGAAAGCCCAGGTTTCCTGTGGGATGGGAATGGAGGAACACTCAGCACTGCTGTTTGGGTCACTGTTCTTATCTTGGCTACAGAACTCAAGTCACTGAATTAAGATTTGAAGGCGTATCTGCAATACCCAAATATCTCTCCTTATTCACATCTTGCATCAGCTCAATTTTAAAGGTAGAGTCCATTTGAATATGAGCAAGGTCCAAGTTCAGATACAAACTTCCTCTTAATTTGTCATTTTTCTCTGTAAATTGTAGTCCAGCTCAACCCTAGTTTCTGATCAAAACTTTTAAATTTTCACCTTCTTCCACATGCCATTGCCTGGCTCTTCCCAAAAATGTTGCAGTCTTTTGGCCTTCTGCTGAATTAATAATTATTTCAGATTTAAAAGCTTGATTTTCACACTATACCTTCTCCAGCACCAACAGGCTGTGATGTCTTCCACCTAATCCTTGCTCTGGCCTATAACATGACCTTGCAAATAATTTGTGCCTCAGTTTGCCTGACTTTGAAGCAGTGCTAAGTAGTTCCAGACTGCATTCTTAGTGGATGCAGAGAGATACAATAAAGTTGGCACTTTTAAAAAAAAACCCCAAACCCCCTCAAGTTGTACCTGAGCTTATATAATATAATCAAATATATAAATATATATAATCAAATACATAAATATATATAATCAAACCATTATATTCTATGAGCATGACAAGTTGAGGGGATTTCGACAAAGATGATTTTTCAGAATAACAGTGGTAAATCACAGATTTACTTTAAGCAACCTCTACACAGAACTAAGCTGTTTAGTATAGCCTCCACCTGGAAGAACTAGAGCAACCCAACTATGTAACAACAAGGTTTTTTTCTTCCAGCATATGCACACGCTGACCTATACCTCCTCACAACAGAGCCTTTCTTCTCTGTTGGGTAGATATCTATCTTCCAAACCATCAGCATTTCTACTGCAGAGGTAGTGAAGGGCTTCACAATTCTGGATGCTTTTAGACTAGTCACAAAATTGAGTCTATGCTTAGAGGAGACTGTGGGTGAAATGCTCACTACAAAGTAGTTGGTCCTACACATAGTATCCTTTCTTCATGTCTGGAAAAGGAGTGAAAAATCCTGAAATCAAATGGACTTGAATCAAAACAAGATCAAGCAGTCAGAAAACAGATTCTTCATGACAAGAGGGAAGTGCACCCCAGTCCTAATTTCTGGCTCCAGTATTGGACCTTCCATACAACTGTACTTAATAACATTGCATTGAACAAGAGAACCCTTGAGCAGAACAGGCTCTGTAATGAGTTAAGTGCATGGTGAAATCTGACTGAAGTCAAGAGCAGGGAACATACAAAAGCTGAGACTACTCAGTAAATGATCCCAGTATCAGTTCTGGTCCAGGCAAAGTAGTTTTAAAAAAGGTATTCAGAGGTAAAAAAGTTAAAGTAAAAATACAGTGTTCAGTCTTGAAACCATTACCATGTTTTAAGGCATAAAGCACTAATGAAGATGTATAGACTCAATCTCATGGACTTATAGACTGAATCTTTGCCTCACTTATATTAAGCTCTGGCTGCTCTTGCCCACTCAATCATCCTTAACACACTCATTGGCATCAACTGCTTCTTTTGTCCTATACAGACAGAGATCCTCTGCAGATTTTGATGCAAAGTCTAAAGAATGGATAATTATTAAAGGATGCTTTGTTTTGACTGGAATGTGTACTGGTTGGGTTGAGCTATTGCCATTTACTTACGAAAAATTGTGAGAAAGACCACCTTTAGGAAGCCCAGAAAAAGTAAAATATGTCTCTGAACAGTGTGCTTGATTAATGCATGTTATTAGAAATGGCCCAGATGGGAACCTTATCTATGAATTCCTTCACTGTTTCAGGACTAAGGAATTCTCAAATCAAATTCTACTTGCATTATTTTCACAACAGAATGGGTGTTAAAAGAGAGAAAGAAGGACTCTATATTCATTTCTGGTTCACACAAGTTAAAAAGCCTACCAGTCTTGCAGGACTCAAATCTCAAAGGCAGGTATCCTCAGTAAAGAGGGTGATATCATAGGAACATTTGCTATTTCTTTAAAAGTACTGAATCCCAGAGCCACCAAATCACTCAATAACACTAGGAACACTGATCCTTAACTCCCCACCCCCCAATACATATCCTAAATCTCAGTACCATTCAGCTAAGCCATCACTAAGGCAGGACACTCTCTGCAGCACGTATGCATACAGGTGACAGATGGAACTCAAACACTGAAGAAAACTTTGGGAAAACAACTGAAGTCTGAGCATTAAGTATTCAAATTATGTGGGAATACAACTACTGTTCTGCTATTGTGTTAAGAACAATTCCTATCAAAAGATTCAAGGCACCTTCTGGTCTGTTTCAAAGGAGAAACTGATATTTTGATCCAGAGGGTTCAATGTTTTTCACCTGCTCCAGCTTGATAACAAAGCTTATGCACAAAAGAGAATGAAAAGGTAGGAGCAGTCATCTCAAGATAACACCACAAAAGTTAGCAGGTAGCTGGTGAGGTTACGTTTTAGCTGAAATTCTGTTTTGCAGCCTTACTGAAGATCGAGCAGTAAGGTGCACTCTTACTGTTTGGCTAACTGAACAGTCACAAATATAAACATATAAACACTACATATCATCTCGTCCAGTGAATAATTTTTCAAACCTCATGTTCCTGATGTATAAAATGGAATGAATATTGGCCTTCTTTCCTAAAGCAGTCTAAAATTCATGGACATAAAGGTTATCATATCGAAGCTCAGAAATACTCTTTATGTAGGGCACATTTACTATATTTTTTTTTTCACCTTGTTCTTTCTAGATGTGTTTGGAAATGTGCAATAAATTCATAGCAAGAAAGAATCTTTTTTTGACCAGAAAAAATACTCTTGAGGTCTAGACTTCCTAGTGTTAATGAGTCTAAGTCAGGTGCTGAAATATGATCTTAGCATCATTTCTATGTATATTAGCTCAGAGTTAATAGATAGGTACATAGATCTACATTACAATTAATAAGCCTAGCCAGGGAAAAGTAGGTCCCACAGCACACCTTTCAGAAGTAAGCCGTTATTAATCAGCATTTTAACGAAGCATAATTACAACAGCTTATGGCTCCCACCAGGTAAAGCAATAATTATAGGTGCAACCAAATAAACAAGGAAAATAATTACCTATTTCTCAGAGCTAATATTAATTTAACCAGGCTCAGAGTGATGGCTAGACAGACAGCTCAGTGCTTTTGCACTGCCAGCTAGAAAAACTGTTCCGATTAAAACAAAGATCACAGTTGCCATTGACAAAGAGGGGGGAAGGTACATAGTCTTTTTAATCCCCAGAACACCTTCCAGATTTCAAACAGGTGATGTGGTTATTCATTGGGCAATGAAATTCTTCCCATATGCACTGTATATGAAAAGCACATCTCCTGGGAAGAAGAGGTGAAACACTCTGGGTTGACACACACAGCCATGCTGGACGAACAGCATGAAAATGCAGAGTTCTGAGCAGGGTGAGGTGACTCAAGTTAGAGAAAAGGCCCCCAAAATATCTGGGTTGTCTACAACAACAGGAGATTTGATTCAAGGAGGATGTCTGCTTACAATGCTGGACAGTAAAACAGACAACTCTGCACTGACAGACATGTCCAGACTGATGGTCCAAAGGCAGCCGTGCAAAGGGCAGGTAAGACACCATACTGCCAGCGATGCTCTTATCTGCTTGACAGGAGAGTTAACCGGTGGTGGAGGAAGTCTGAGTTAGTCCTGACACCATGACTGGTGCAGAGTTAACGGTGCTGTTCAGATGGATCAGCAGAATCCATTTAATAATTATTTTCCAGGGCAATTTCTGCTCTGCTGTACTTTCTATCCATGGAGAGCAGCAGACGCAGACACATCAAGTGCCGCTATAATATCTGAAACACTCCAGGCTTCCTCTGGATTATGGTGACTTCTAAGCACACCCCCTCCTGGACTCAGTGAGGCTTTCTGATTGCATTGGGGATCCCCCACTGCATTAACACTCTGCCTTTTGCAAACAAGTCCCTAGCATATGAAATACAAACAAGCCAAAGCTTTTGAATTTGTTTTCATGATGCTCCCATCTCACTATGGAAACACAAACAAAATAAAGAGGTTGATGATGACTTATTGCACACAGATGAAAAAACATACACCCCAGTGGTGTTTTTGATTCCAGATCTAATACTGTTAAATATTAATACCTTAATGATTCTCATACATGCTGGTTTTACCTGGAGGTCCGAAGGAAGGATGTAGGGGTCAGGGAGTGTGGTGGAATGCTGCTAAGCACAGGGTATTCTTTCAAAGACCTGGAGACTGCAGTATGGAGGTAGAAACAGGGAGGGGAAAGTGGGCAGGTAATAGGAGTAACACTCTACAAAATCACAAGTCACTGGGTCAAGACTGAGACCAAGTTATATTGCTAGTGATGTCATTACGACACAATGACAGCATGGCTCTACTAAGCAACGTTTGTCCTCAGGCTACTTTCCAGCCTTCTGAGTGTTTCAGCAGCACTGTTTCATTGGGTTCTCCAGGGCTGCAGAACAAATTTCACTGGTAAACAGGTTTGTGGCAACACTTTGTGCTGAAAGACCAACTATGCCTTTGAACAGCATCGATTGCTCAGGTTGATACAAGTCAGCACAGACAGATCTGACTCCAACAAAAAAAAGGGGAGGAGTGAATCAACTATTTTGAGAGTTCACTAAACTGGTACACTAAGCCAGTTCAAATCCACAAAACATCTTCCCTCCTCCCCTAGTGTTGTAGTATTGGGTTGAGTGAGTGTGCCGGCCAGGCTCTGTCAAAAACATGCACTTCACGTTCAGGAATGGAGCATACTTTACCAGAGTTGCTTTGTCTTAATCATCAGAGCAGCTCCTTCATTCTTATTCTTCTCCTTTTTTTTTTTTTTTTTTTTTTTTTTCCTCAAGAATTACCAAGCCTGAAAACATTCAGTTGTGTTTCATATTTAGCAAAGTGACTTTGCACATCCGTACTGATGTCAGAAAACAAAGGAGGAAAAGTAAGGCAGTTGCCAAGGACAAAACTGGGGGGGGAAGGAAAAAAAAAAAAAAAAAAAAGAAAAAAGAAAGAAACCATAAAAGGTGGGGGTGGAATTTAAGATATTTCTGAAATTAATAAAAACACAGTGACACAAACATTCCTTAAGAAACCATGTTCTCCTGAGGAGCTCCAGAACTAATCGGTTGGGAGAAGGTTTGATAAGTTTCAGCAAAGCTAAACCAAATCCCAAAGCCTTTTTAGCTTCCCCATCACTAAATGGAGGCTTATGCCACTGTAATTTGTGCTTGAATTGACGACATGAATGTCAATAGAGTCAAGAGGTTTGGATACAAGAGGGGTGGAAAATTTACCCTGAGGGATAGATTTTACCCCTTGAAAAAAGCTGTAAAGCAAGGATTATACAGAAAAAAGAAGATATATTGCCAAAAGCAGGATATTTAAACCCCTCAGGCAACTTCTATGTAATTTATTATTATTTTAATTTAATTTCTTAAAATCTCTTTCTCTCCCCACTCCAAATAGGAACCATGAAATAATGCACAGGAAGAAGACAGGGTGGGACCAAATTCTCATCAGCTGAAGCACTCTTAAGATCAATTTGAACTGACAAGGTGCCTGCACAGTGCTCTGAATCAAGTACTTGCCCTGTGTAAAACAAATTTTCCTTGCAACAGAGGGCATTTGGGGTCTCAGGACCTCAAATCTTGCTGCTGCCATAGAGCCAAAGGCCTTAACTGAAAGGAAGATGGGGAGGGACAGCTAACCTCCGGTCCTGCTGCCTTCCTTTGGCATGGCACAGAATAAGGGAAAGGCTGCTAGTGTCTACACAGTACTCGAAAACAACAGATACGTTACCCAGATGTCCGAGTTGCCCACATGGGGTTTTTGAACCTAAAATGTTGTGCCACAGATCCTTCAGGACAGATATGCAAATCACAGAATCACAGAATGTTAGGGATTGGAAGGGACCTCAAAAGATCATCTAGTCCAATCCCCAAACAAACAGAGCTAAAACCTCCACAGGCAGTTAAGATGCAATCAGAATTCCTAGGACATCACCAGAATTAAAAGGGGTTCAAACCTTAGGTGTTTTTACACCTAAGGTTTAAGTCTTGGGAGAAACTTTTCTGCATTTTGTATGCCTCTAAAAACTGTCACACGTCTCTTGCCTCCGTTCACCTACTTCAAATACAGTAATAAGCATTATCCCCCATCTCAGAAGTGTGCTATGGTATTTCCTGAAATACATTATTCAACTCTCATGAGAGGGCCAAGGGGCAGAAAATTCTTTACACAACTATTGGTGAGGAGGAGAACTCATCCCTTGCTAACCATGGTTATATTTCACAAGAAAAAGGTTCAAAGTAAGTCTATGAAGTGTCTTAAGCATACAGTTTCTATTCAGCTGCTGTCCAAAAATGTGAAGCCTCCATTGAATTTACCCAAAATCTTTCTCCTTGGAAGCTTATGTGATACTCCAAGTAGCTGTAGGAGTCTTTCCAGGCAATTCAAATTCACAGCTCCTGATGCTGGCTGCCTGAGTCACTTTCACAAAAGTTTTCCATGCCACTTTAATTTGAAGGATGTTACCTTAACTTCAAATTTCAAGAAGAATAACACAGGAAGGGTTTTTCTTAGCCTGGATGTAACTTTAATGCCTGGCTGATCAAAGCAGGATTTCTCTATCCTGTGCAATATGAGACTTCACAGAGCTACACTGGCAAACTGGTCCAGTGCTTTCCACAGAGAAGGAAAATGCAATGAAGCAATGTGAAAACACCAGGGATCAGCAACGATGCAAAAACATACAACACTGAACCAAATACTGCAAAGGTTGGACAAATCCAGGGAAGAGCTGGATAAACTCCTCTCCAGAAAGAGAAGCCTAAAGTCCAAGACATCTTTACCCAACTGGTTGCCTTCTCCTCATACTAGATAAGGAACTGCACCATACAGTGAATCAGCAAAGTATCTCTTCCTGCACTCACAAACAGGCGAGTACTTAGAGGAGTTACCTTGAGGACAAAATCAACTTTTTTTTTTTTTCCTAAGTGGTAAATGGAAAATATCAATCAGGTACCTAAAGTCATCAGTGTCCCATCCCATCCTACTGCCTCATCTCCTGAGCCTGAGCTCCTGTGGCTTTGCAAGAGGACCATGTGGACCCCCTCGCCCCCATCCACGTGACCTCACAACCAGAGGTGTGGGAGCTGCATGGTGACAGTGTCCACAAGGGGACTGGTGTGACTGGGACCTCACCCATTTAGCTCAGAAGTTTGACCGCTCTTAAGCTGAGCGCACAATCAGAGAGCTTCCACCCTCATCCAGGTCCCCTTTCTCTCAGGCTACACAGCTAGGCTTACAAAGAATTGCAGGTTTTTTCTGTTCTACAGTATTTTCTGTAAAAGTCTGGGCTCTGGGAGCCATAGCATTGTTTAAGGTTTCCTCAGCATTCATTTAAAAATGCAATTGTAGGCTTCACAGTTGGAGAGAAAAGCTTAATAATGGAACTTGTATGCAGATCTAAAAATAGACTCAAAAAATTTTAAAAGGCTCCCAAATACACCTGGCAATGCTAGATCCAGATTCACTGGTGCATTCCCTTGTACTTTGAGCTTTTCTTGCATGCACAAGGAAACAGAAGAGCGAATTAAAAAAAAATGAAGAGGAAAACATAATTGTAAAAGTTCAGAAACATTAAGGTGAGAATTAGGAGAAGATGCAGTGCCATAAATTAACTTATTTACAAAATCTGCCTGGGCTACCAAGATCCCTTTAACTGAACACACTCAGCACAAAAATGAGCCCACATTTTATGCAGTTAAAATGCTGATGAATGTCATCACTGTGCAATGGCTTTAAAATTGATTTGTGGGGGGTAGGAAGATTTTGTTTCACCTTCTGTAGTGGAGAAGCCAGACAGAGCTTTAAGCTTTATTGACTCTGGTATTATAATCGCAGTTGCTGGTCTTTCAACTTGTTCCAGAATTGGAGAGAGGTTTTCTTCTCTGTATGACTAGACACTGTAGCGTGGTCGATTCTGTGCTGAATTGAAATTCATCAGAGCCTGCTTTGTCTCAACAGAGTAGTAAAAGCCTAAAACGTTATTATGCATGAAATGGTTATGGAGCTGGTGAAAGCGTTGTTTCTCCCCCTTGTTGCAAAAGGGGGAGGAGAGGGGAAATATCTAACCTGACAATAAAAAGGGACTGAAAGATAAGTCTGTTGTACAAAATTGGCTCTACATGCAAAAATGTGTAAGGAAAGCAAAAGCACCAAATGGATCTCAGAGAAGGAGTCCACAGGATGAAGTGTGAACCTGACCACGCCTTGGTGCTGCTCAGTGCAGGGCACTTGGCTAAAGTCCACCTCTGCTCATAAGTAACCCAGTGTTTAAATACAGCTACAGTCTGCACATCTACTTTTCTTGATCTTCTAACATGAAACATTAGCAGGTACTCTGGGGCAAAACACAGCAAAACTGTGCTTTCCCTAGCTCCAATCCTGCAGAGAATTATGTACTCACTCTACCCCTGTGTCCCAAATGAAGCATTTGTAAAAGTTCCTCATGGGATCAAAAGGCCTCATCAAGATTCATCTTTCCTACTATAAGCTAAATCATAAAAATATATGCACACAGTCAAGATATGACCGAGAGCGGGAGCGAACCAATGTAACAGGTCAAGATACCTTGATCTTTAGAGGCTCATCTCTCCCAGCTTAAGCACTGTCTGCTGAACACCTGTGATTTAGTCAGCATTTTGTACTGTTTGAAGCAGATCGGGGGTGATACAGTACCGTTAAAGTCTGGCTGCATGTGCAGTGGAAAGGGAGCATCTAAGAAAGACACCTGAGGATGAAGGGCACACCCTGTGAGGTCTTTCTCTCCGAGTGGCTATTAATTAGCAATTAAGGAATTGATTTAGATACAATGGCACAAAAGACAATTGATAATGTAATTGGTATACATTGATAAGTACCATGCACTAGTGTAAGTCGTTTGTATCTGTGCAGTGGCATGTACACAGAAAATAAAGACACAGGAGGACACTTTGACCGCAGGGAAGTGGGTGGGAGCTTGCTAACCAACTTGGATGGCCCCCCAGTCTGTCCTGTGCCTGTTGCTCAGAGAGGCCTCTACCCCAGAGGCAGCTCCGTAACAGGGCTGCCTGCACCTACATATCAATACCTGCAGGGCCAGATGCAGGCTCCTTTGGTCCACACCTGAGCTGAGTAATGCTAGCTTTAAAACCATGTTCAAGATCCTTGAGCCACTAAACACTTCTAAGAGTTTGAAGGAGGTAAGAACAAGGTCCCAAACACATGCTAAACAAAACCACAATGTTTGTTTGCTTTTGGAAATAGCTCAATAAAAACCATGCATTTTTACCCCCCTTAAAAAGAGGCTCATGAAACTGCCTGGTCTCTAGCCCCCTTGAATCCTCTCAGAGGGGGGCTTTCAAAGCAATAACTATTAAAATGTTACTGCCATTTGTCTAATGCAATTCCATGCTCCACATCCATCTTTGGAGAGCTGACTTTCATTAACACTTCAAAAATAATTTAAGGTTTTCTCGGTGAAGGTTAGAAACTTTTCACAGCTCAGAGCTAATAGCTCTGCTGTTTACATGCTATAATGTCTTGATAACCTTTTCAAACACACTGTGGCCGGCAGCTGGGACCTGTCCCTGCTATTTTTGTTCCCAGAATGTAACAGCAGAAATGCGATGACTTTGTGCCCCTGAAATGGTCACATTTCTCCTCTTCAGGCTTCGCTTCCATTACAGCACTAACAGAAAGGGCCTCACCTTTTCAAGAGGCTCCTGATGTATCGAAATACAGCCCTGGATGTCCTTTCCCTGGAGAAATGAAACAAGCTGATTGTCTCATTGGAAACAGTTTCAGGGGGCATAGGAGAGAGGGTAGGCAGGCTGCCTTTCCTATCTGGAGGTGCCTTGGAGAAGACAATGAACCTATGTGAACTATTTTGTCTGGACGACTAAGGATTCTTATTTTCTGGTACTGGATGGACAAAGTCATAATCCCATAGTGTTTATTCCAACATTGCAGCAAAACAAGTGCTGCAGCTCTCTTACTTTGCTTTACTTGAGTTGTGTGAAGATTACCAATCCTTACTGGAGATATGTCAGGTTGGCAAAAAAATATCTGAATGCTGTGTCATCCACGGGCTAGAAAATGGTGTCTTTCTAAAAACAGGAACCTTACCTGCTCCAGTCTCCTGCCTGCTCAACAGACGGAACAGGGAAGCGGGATGAAAAGATGTGGTGGTATCTAGATGCCTTTCTAAAAACATCACACAGGTCTAATTTCAGCATACTGTCCTTAAATTAATCAGTGGGCCAAACAGTGCCCTCAGATACAATTTGCATGGAAATATTCAATACCATGGAGAGCTCCAAGAGGGGTTTTCTCTCCCCTCAACCCACAAGGAAATAAATGCAGCTGCTCCAAACTGATAGTGAGTAAAGGCCCTGAAGCTGAGAGCATGGGATCAGTCCCTTCTTATTAAATTAAAGAATTAAAAGTCTTGGACAAGCTGTAAAAAAAAGGAGACATGATCAACTCTGTCAAATTTACCGCAGACCTGTGGGCACATCCATGATGCTCTCTCTCCTAGGAGCTCTGCTAGATACAGCCTCGGAGCAGTCATAAGCACCACAGGATGTGTTGCAAACAACAGGGTAAATGAGCCCTAAAAGAAATCATTTTAATTATCATCTTTTTCTTTTCAGGCAGGGATGTGAAAGACACGGGTCAGTTTGTGACAAGTTCCCTGTAGCCTTCTTGGACCCATACAGAGACCAGAGGAGGTGAAAGGAAGGTTTGTGACTTCTTCCCAGTCTAGAAAAGCTTCCAGAGGGCCCAATGACTATGGGTGGCATTGGCAGCTGCCACCATAAAGGGCTTGTCTTTTGAGAGATGGATCTGCGCATGGGATCCTAGAGAGCATGGTGTGAAGTACTCCTTGTCACTACCAAATCACTGTAAGTAGCTTGAAGACAAGAACAGGCTTCTGATCTCCATCCAAGTGCTTTAATTTTTTAAGGTTGAGAAGTGATGACAAAAACTTTTATAATATTCCTTGGCTTGGAAGGAGAGGGAAGTAAATCAAAGAGTGAGGTATACATCATACAATTTATTGTGGCTTATTTAGGCAGCTTGGCTAAATACTCCACAGAAAGCTGCAAATTCAGCAGAATTTTGCAAGGAGTTAGTGTAGCAAATGAGAACAGATAGTGATCAGGTTACAGAACAGCAAAATAGAGTCATCGTTAATTAAGAGACCTAAATGATGAGACCCACTGAACTAGGTCAGTGAATATGTCCCTTCCTGCTCTAGTTTTAGGTTGTTTAAATGACTTAAAGTGAGGTCGTTTTCAGAGTTCCTACAGTTGCCAGTGGGGCCTTATAATGGACGTGAGAAGAGCAGCCAAGAAATATCCAACAATTTAGAACTACTCGAGAACTGGGTCAACATACGGCAAAAGAAAATTAAAGTCAACAAATGCAAAGTAATGTTCATCACCACACGATCCTTGGAACCCCTGCTAAGCCTAATTTATATAAATGGCTTAGAGAAGCTGACTACAAACTGGTTAAGCCTGCTGACAACACAAAATTGGGGAAGTGGACATGGAGGGGAAAGAGAAAAGCACACAAAGAAATTCTACAGAGTCCTTAGCTTTGCTAGGTAATTTGGACAAGGTGCAGCAAATAACTCTTAACGTTGACAAATGCAAAAGCAATACAATTTATTTGCAAGATCTCAGGACAAAATGAAAATTGCGTTGGACTTCAGCAAGGGGAGGCTAAAATGGCTACAGCAGGAAGAGAGTAGCCTTTTCTCACAAAGGCCAGGTGGCACAGTTCTGTAATTAAATTTTAAGCTAAGAAAGGTATACAACAACAAAAAAGCAACAACATTCAAGTTGCTTAAAGATAACCCCCCAAAACCAACAGAATTGACCTGCATCTATTATTATATCTTTACAACAAAGTCTTTAGCTGGCAAAAAAGCCTGCATAGCTAGTATTCTGCAAAGCTTGAGTATAGACAGGACCTTGAATGCAGTAACCTTTGTGCGAGCAAGATTGAAAGGGGATAGGATTACTTCTGGGTTACTTCTGGTAAAGGCTGCTTTCCAAGTTGCTTAGAAATTTCAGTCCTATGTTACACTAGCAGTCCTAGAGTACAAAAATGACAAGTTCCAAAATTAAAACCAAGCCTTTGATAGAAGGTGTTTTTAGGGAAACTTGACCATTACCTCAAGACTGATTCAAACACCTCATATCCAAATGTGTGCAAGGATGGCTTCTTCCAAACAATCAGAACTTGAAAGCTGTTAGCAGATGAGGCAGTGAGAGGACAGTTTTGCAGAAGAACTATCACACAAGTTGTAACACTGTCCACTCCAGCATAGCCAACAGATCACACTGTAGTATAGGGCAGGCTAGAGATATGAAGCCTAAAACTGAAAAGGAAGCAGAATCAACTTATTTTAAAAACAAAACTTCCTGGACTGTCCTCCATCTTGATAAAAAGCAATAGAAGGTAACCCTTTGGAATACTCTTGTTCAATTCAGACATTAAAACCAGACTGCACACTGCTCTGACAAATATACTACGCAAGGCGTGAGAAGTGACTGATCTAGGTACAACAGAGTGATACATGCTGCAATAGTGAAATGAGCAACGAGAAAACCTATAGGAGTACTGTAGGCTATAAAGGGACAACAGATGAGGATGAGTGCAGAAAGGAACCTAAAAGGGAGGGCATAAAAAAATACAACACAGATGACATCACAAGTACTGTAGTCAAGGGAACAAGTTTCATTTTTCTCCTCAGTTCAGAGCAAGCAATCATAAAATGGACAAAAAGAGGAATTCAGAGTCACTTCTATCTTCTTCCCTAAGCTTATAAAACTTTCAGGGACAATAAAAAGCAGGTTTAGTCAGTATAGATTTGGGATCTAATCTTCACAAAGGTTTGATCTTTCAATGTTCAGTTCATAGTAATTTTGCTCCTGACTTCAATGCACATTGCATCAGGCCAAAAATACACAATCTACGTAGCAAGAACACCTTACCTGCCCCTTTTTTTTGGGGTAGTTTTTCAATCACCGACTATGTGTTAGAATAACATTAGCTACTCTAAGTTAAATACTCGCAACATTGTCAAGGTGTTATGATTGTGTAATGGAACTCCATTTTGAACCTTTCTATGAATGCCATTCCTTTAGCAGAACAACCAAGAAGGCGTTACATTTCTTAACCTAAGCGAAATACCTCTGGACCACAGAAGCTGCAGAATAGTACAGATCTCCCCTTTCCACTGTCAGAGGTTCCTACTCCCCTAAGTTTCCAAAGCAATTAAGAGGATTTGCACACAAGCATGCCTCACAGCCTGCTAGACATCCAAAGAGGCATGGAAAGACCTTTTCCTTAATACAATTCAATCACAAAGCAAGATGCAAGCCCACACCAGAAAAAAAAAAAAAAAAAAAAAAAGAAAAAAAAAAAGATGAATGACAAGCATTGTACTTTACCACTTCTACACACTATCCTGCCTAAAGCGGATCCCAGTTATTTCCAAACGTAAACTCAAAACCCCGATGCTTTGCATTTTGCAAATCACTACACTTTTTCTTGACTCATTGCCATAAATTTAGTCACAAGGGGAGCACATTCCTCTACTGCAGGGCACACAGAACCTGGAAAATCCCCATACAAAGCTGTAGTTCAACACTGGGGAGCATTTGCCCTCTGCTAGGACATAAGTGTGGCTGGGCAGTGATCACAGTACTGGTATCAGCGCCACCCATCCAGTGGCATTTTGAACCAGGAGAGAGGTAGCAACACTGTGCTACCAGTACAGGATTGGCGGAATCACAGTAGATCTGCCCTCCAAATCTTGGGTGTTCATCTTACCGAGTAAGCCTTCCATATGAGGTCAAGACATGACTGGTCAAGAAATAGTATTCCTTTTATTGTTTGTAAATTAATTTCTTGCTCCTCTTTTACACAATGAGCTCAAGGGGAAAAGAAATAAAATCATTGTATTTTATCGCCTTTTAAGCTATTTTATCTTTTTACATTTTTATGTTCTTTACAGATTCCTAATCTTTGAGTCACTGCTGTAACTAATATTTATATACTAAATTGGGAATCACAAATAGATCAGTGTTTATTAAAGGTGATGGCCTGATGCATCCTCTGCATCAGGAAGTTCTTGATGCCTTGATTGGAAAAACGGTGAATATTTCAGAGTTTCCTCTGCCTTATGTCTCCCAGTTTGCTTCATCTTTAGTACTGTTCAGTAAAACTTTATTGCTACTAAAAGCTTCATCAAAGTGCACAGTGTTGCCTGAGGTCAGACCAGCCGAATCTTGAGCCTCATATGAACTGTTTTGATGCATAGAAAAATCTATCTTTAACAATTCCATTCTCTCCTAATAACTAGCCCATCTCTAAAGAACACCGATTTTCAAATATAATTAACCTCTATGTATTCTGCCTTGTGCTGCAAATAGTGCCAGAAAGAAAGATTTTTTTCTTTTTTTTTTACCTGATGCACTCCTAACTGTTAAATCATAATTCCTTTCTTATGTTTTGTGCCTTTCATCCGAGTGGGACATGGAAAGAAGTTTGGGTAGTTTCACTGCCTGAATTTTCTGCACCGCACAAGCTGCTTGGTGTGGCTACATTCTCTGCACTGGAAAAGAACGTTTGGTTCCATTCCTATACTCTCTCTACCACTTTCCCTAGGAGGCAAAGACCTTTTCCCCAATACAATTCAAAATAAACATAACAAAATATTTCTTCGTACTGTCTCTCTAAGTATTTTAAAGCCATTTTGGGGTGTTGCAGTTACACATCTCCCAGTTTAATTCAGTTTTATATCTTTTCAGTCAAGCAGAAGCTTTGCCAAAGTGTACAGCACTGCTATAGAGAGGCCAAACCAAGCAGGTCTTGACCTTGTGTGGAGGGCTTGTCCAGGACACTGAATTCCCCATATACACTGGTGACCTGTGGCACTTCTTGCGGCCAAATATCAAGGATGTTAAGAGCTTGACAACGTTCAAATGAGAGAAGATGACAGAGACAGATCCTAGAAACATGCTTTAGCCTGCAGACTAGGGGAGAATGTGGGGTGAGCAGCAGGAGAACGAGAAGAGAGATACAGCAGGTTTAAGGGAAGACAGTGGACAAGAAGCTGCACAGCTCACCATACGGGCCTTGGTGAATGTCTCAGGTCACCCTGGGAGTTTGCTGCTACAAGGGGGAAGGGGGAGGTGCCATGGCCAGCTTTGCAGGCTGGGCACAATCCTGCTGCTGCAGCTTGGTGGAGGACTGGGGAGAGGATGACCTTGCTGACAGGGGACTATGCACACACTGTAGCCATGTCAGGCCCCCAAGCCAGCAAAATGCCCATAAAATCAGTACTAGACACATACAAACATGACCACCCCCTTGTTGGCAGTTTCAGAGAAAGGCCCCAGATAGCTCCAGATCGGCAAGGATCAGCACAAGACTTTTGGTGCACCTTTTCTGTACCTGCAGCCAGTTTTGTACTGTTCATTGCAGAGCTGTTACAAACACTAAATTCACTCTTTCTCCCACATGCACACCTTGTAATATCTGAACTTAGGATGCCTCCTCTTGTCATTCAAAGTGTCTGCTCTGCTACTCATAGTGGAGCTAACTGGAAAAGTGAGAGTCATGAGCTGACATTCTCAACTTGCAGAATTTCTTCCACAAAGAGGGGATTTAGTACATTTATCACCACCTCAATTTAGATAGAAAAATAAGGATAGAGCAGCCACTCAGGAGTCACAAGGGAATGAAGGCAGGTGGAGAAAGTTGTTGAGAGGAAAGTTGTCCCCACAACCATCAGAAATGTCTGATCTTCCTCAGAGCTGCCTTGCCAAAAGTATCCTTTTGTTGTTTGCCCAAATGCAGCCATCACCAGCTTCCATTCCCAAAATAATTACACTCATGCCATTTAAAGGAAGGACTTTGGCAGGTGTATAACAGCAGAAGAAAAGCACAGCAAAATGCTATTCCCTGCCAGCTTTCTAGAGAGTGGTGATATTGGGCAGCAGCAATTCTACTGGAAAAAAAGTGGGATGGGACAAAGGGAACACGGGTTGTTGAAAAGGCCAAAAAAGGCTCAAGGTGTCTGCCTCGCTCATCTAACCTGTACATCTCCCAAGCAGAGGAGCAAAGTGCTATCTATGCTGGTTTCCTTGTGGGCAGCAATGAAGGGAAGCAGACAAAGTGATATTTCTCTCTCCTCCTTGCCTTGAGCAGGTGCCAGCAGAAAGCTTTGGCAGCTGCTGAGTGTTGTGCTCAGGGAATTTCTGCAGCACAGAGTGTTGGTCTCACTGCCGCAGTTGGATGACACCAGACCTGGTGGTGACAATGAGCCTTACAAGGAGAAGTGAAGGTGTAAAAACAAGATGAAATCCAAGCTGTGTTCTTTTGAAGGGAAGAAAGCATTTACTGACGTCAAGAGCTGCAGCCACTTCTATTTGAGGTGCATGTCGTGCCCAAAATGAATTTGAGAGACCACAAATTCACCTGCAAGATCGATTTCATGGCCTGAGAGTCAGAATATTAACTCTGTATCACTCAACTCCAAAACAGCCCCTCTTTTTCCATTTGTGCTACACTTCACAGCCAAAACCCTCCCACCTTTTTCTGCTGGGGCTGGGAGAGCATTGCGTGTCACCCCCTTGCAGCTCACCAGTGTCCAAGAGGCACTAGAAAAGCAATTAGCAGTGAGAGGATTAGGAAGCAGTGAAATGTGTGGTGCAGCCAGAGGCCGAGGAGGCAAGCAGGCTTGCAGGGCCGGTCTGGGCTCACCCGTAACTGCATATGGGACCATTCTGCTAGTCCCACAGCAGATGGGGCAACACCTAATTTTTATTCCCAAAGAAAGTAACAAGTGGAAAGAAGGATTGCTTTCTACAGAAAGGAATAAAAGCAATGCTAATTAAACACTGTGCCAGCCTCTCTGCTTTGGCTCCACATGCTTGATTTGAGCCAAAGGCAACAGAGGTGACTGGGACAGATTTAGTCTTTGGTGTCACTTAGATGATTTAGATAGAAAAACAGCAGGATGATGCTGCAGGAAATTAGCCAACTTACTTCAACAAACTTGCACTCAAGATGCCAAACAGCCCCAGCGTACAGTCAGTTTTCATCATCTTCACAGTGAATGGACCAAGCCTCCCTATGGGTGACACCAAGCCCAATGCCCTGCTCTGCCCACTGTCTCTCGACTTGACCCTGATGTCTATATATCATCTGGTGTGCTTGTCAAAGGAGAGTGAACAAAATACATCCTGAATGACCCGTGCTTCATCCAACTCAAACAGTTACCCTTATTTTCAGTTCAGCTCAAACTTTCCACTACCTGGAGCAAAGGAAGAGGAAATCAGCTCATCTAACACAGCAAGGAAAACACGCAGACCCGAGGACTGAAGCAGATAAAGAGCAGGATGAATCCCAGATGAAGAGTCTCAGCCCTTCCAGAGGGGAAGCCTTTGCTGCCTCTTCCTTCCCTCCAGCCTTCTTCACACCTCCCAAACATGCTGCAAAGCCTACACAGATAATACAGCAACCAGGGGCTGGCCAGGAACAGTGGAATTTGCGAAGGGATGGACCCAGAGCAGCCAGATAGCTTGGAGACTGACTCCCACCAGGAGCTGGTCTTCAGCATCTCTGTTTGCCCTGCAGCAGTTTCTGAAGCGTGGAGGTGTTTGCAGACTCACTCCTGCTGTCCCTGTGCCACAGCTCAGCTCTTCCAGGGAGATGGGGAGCTGATTAGATCTCTGCACTGCCTTCCTCAAACACTCTCCCTTCTCAACTCATTTTCTGTTGATGTACCCAGTGTGGTTTTCTAGCTCCTGACAGGGTTAATTGGCAGGCCCAGTAGGGGAAATAAAATGTTTCAGCTCTCTGGTTGTTTTTGTTTTTTTTTTTTTGTCCTTGTTTGCTGTTGAGGCTGTGGGAAAGCGCTAGCTCCTGAAGGGTTAAAGAGCTAGCACAGCAGGTAGCCAGCTGCTCTAGATCTCTACAATTTATTCCTGGCCCCTATTCAGGCTCCTGCATGCTGCTCAGGTGCATATTAAGGCCACTACGGGGCCAACATACAACCCCTGCTCCTAGCAGCCTGGGGCTGTGGGGAACAGAGGGCACCGGTCAGGGCTGAGGGGGTGGCCAGGGCTGAGGGGGGTGAGCTGTCAGCACAGTCATGGCCACTAAGGGCCATTTTGGACCCAGCAGCAAGGGGGCTTCTGTAGCCCTTTTGTTCTCCCTCTGGGCTGGGCTTTCACAGAGAGACAAGCCCTCTCCCAGCTTCTTCTCTGAAAGCACTCTTGTTCCTTTTACATTTTCATCTACGTTTCCAATGAAGATTTATTACTCTGAGTGATACACTGTCAGCCAAATGAGGGGGGGAATAGGAATATCCTTCTTGCATTCCAGCCACTGGTCTGTTTGGCTCTCAGCAAAAAGAGCCGAGATTATTTTAGTCCCTTTTTCTTACAGGTATTATTTATTTGCAAGCTGACAGCATGTAGGAAAACCCATCAAGAATCAAAACCCTGGGGCATGAAGCTGGGTTATTATTCACCTATTTAAAACCTGTAAGGCACTGGATGGTCAGTTAAGTGTAGGTAAGACTCCAATGCAAAAACTCCCTTTCAGTACTGAAGACCAGTCAAATGTGGTACGAGAAGCAACTGAGAACAGGCAAAGGGGGCTGTGAGGAGACAGAAATGTGAAAGCAGAAGACAGTAGTAGTTTCCATGCTGTTCTCAGTAAACAGGAATTTTACCCAAGGTGGCAATCACCAAGGAGATGAAGTATGGATGGATACAGAAAGAGATATTCCCAAGACCTATGAGATCAAGATTTATTTTTCCAGATTGATTTTTCTTTTTTTTTGGCGGGGGTGGGGAGTGTTTTTGTTTTTAATTTTCACTCCATTGTAATAAGAATATTCCTCTGTCAGTGAGAATGCAGCCGCAGCAGTAACACAATGCTATACCTGGATGACAAGAACATAAACCCAAATGTAAATCAAAAGAGAACACAACTAGTCTGATTTTGGGGCCCGTCTGAGAGAAATGCAAGTAACAAACAGATTGCACCTAAAAAACACCCCTCATGCTGAGTTTCTAACATTACTGGTTAGATTATTAAAATGGTAATCAGTAAAAAGGGCAATTTCAATCAATCAACTTCATCTCCTAAGGATGAAGCCACAGGAGGGAGAGTGAAGGAGTCAGGAGCTCTGGTTGTGCAGATTTAGGAAAATCACCTTGCTCTCTATGCCTGTTTCATTCTCCTTTAATCTCACTAGACTGTGTCCTAGTCCTGTGTCATTGTCTAGACAAAGCCATTTCTCCTGTCCTGTGTTTTCATCCAAGAAAGGGCTAGGAGAGGAAAGGACAGGCACCAAGTCTGCAAGCTATTTACAGAGCCACCAACAGAATTCAGATCACTAAGTCTTAACATCCTTAGTCGTCAGTAAATGGTCAGGAAACCCTCTGGCAAAATGTACTTTTTTTTCTTTCCTTATGTTGGTCCAACAGAGAATGACAACTTGCTATTCTGTTAGCCCAAGCAGCAGCATCCTGCTTGGTGAAGCTGAAGGCTCGGCCGCGCTGATGTACTGTGTGTCAGCACAACAACACTTCTGCTCTCAGTTTGCTTTGACAAAATTGAGGAAACTGCACACAAATGCAATGTTAAAAAAGCTCTTACAATCTCAGAGCTGAAAGCCTGCTAATCAGGATACGTATGGAGGAGATTGTGCAACTCACCTGAGGCCAGGCAAGGAGTCAGCGACAGAGCTCACAGCCGAACGCCGGTATCCTGACAGGCAGAGCTACCCCTTAAATACAGATCAAACACAAGGTCTCAAAAGGCCCTTCATCAAAACAGGATTCAAACATCCTACCAAGGTCACTGCAAACAAAACTCACCAGGAAAAATACAGCTTTTTGGGGAGACTGTTTATGCTAGCAAGGGGTAGAGGTTTGTCAGGCTCCCCTAAGGCCCCCAACCAGGCTGCAGCAGGAGCCAGTGGGATGGGGTTCCCAAACTGCCTGCTCTGCAGAGCACAACTGGGAAATAAATACATTGCACAGAAACTCTGTCCCTTTG
>NW_010330880.1:49712-59546 GCF_000700745.2 Antrostomus carolinensis
GTTATTTATCATCACTGAGTGCCTAGATTGGCCCTGCTAGAGAAAAAAAAAACAAACCAAAACAAAACAAAGAAAGCAGCAGGGGATGAGGTTTGATGAGAAAAACAAATTCTTCCCTTCGAGAAGCATACATACTTCTCTGCTACCCCATGCACACCCACACATGCACGCACACATTTCCAGGCTGCTCCTCTTCCCCCTGCCAGCAGGCTCCTTTCAGCCTGGCGAGTCCCTGCTCTTCTCCCTTTTCTCTGCTCAGATTCAGTGCCTCGTTTCTATGGATTTCTGTGTCAGCTCCCTCAAGGATATGCGCTGGAATGGACACATTTAAGGGATGACTAACGTTCTGAAAGCAGGTGGTGCTATTATAGTCATACAAAAGACACCTATTTTTGCTGCCTTGTGCTGTCATCCTGTTAGGCTATACTTTGCTTTGCCTTGTTATCATACCAACTTCTCAGCACCATTACTCCAGGCTGCTCCAGTTCCAGGGCTGTCTGCAGAGGACTGATAGAAGGGCATCTTTGTTCACTGCAGTGGTGGCTTGGAGCTTCCCCACACAAAGAGAGGCCTGCGAGTTTCTCTCTCTGTCATAATTCATTTCCTTCATGAATCTTGAGAACGTACTTAAGAAAAAAATAAAAAAAGTTCGGGTATATATGCATATCTAATGTATGCATGCACTCATATATATTTTCCTATGCAGAGCAGCAGCCTTAAAGTGAAATGTTAGACAATAAATATGTTCACTTTATCCTTGTATCAAATTTGGGATAAACACTTTGAAAGTCCTAAGTTAAATTTTGAACATTTTCTATTATCCTCAGTGATGTCTGATCACATTAACTCCTTTAATATATCAATTTATGTAATACATATTTTGGCTTGGAAACTCTTACCTTGTCTCATTTCAGTTCTTGGCATGTGATCTCATCTGTCCTTGCACTCCTGGGTTTGGGGTGGTAACACTGCAAGGGTTCTGTGCATACCCTCAGCCACAGACTAGCTCTGCCTAAGCACCATTTAAGCACCCAGGACTGAGAAGGAAAGCAAGATGAAACACAGGTATGAAGCTGAAATAAAATCACATGATTAGAAGCCAAATTTCCTGAACTTCAGTCCTGAGACCTTATTTTAGTAATAGTGAAGTGACCAGGAAAAAAACAATGTCAGCATATGACAGTTTTAAAGTGCATATAACAGGGCAGGGACCACTGCAGGAAGATCCTCAGGCAAACCAAAACCACCAGAATCTCCTATGTCCTTTTCACCTTGAAAGGAGACACTGGATTATCACTTCCAGCTCGGCACGTTGCAAAACCTGGCACTCCTGACTCCAGCTCCTTTTACTCCTCATAAACCCAGTGGAGGGCAGTACAAATTGTATGTGTGCTTCCTAAACTGGTTTATGCCAATCCAGCTCGTGAGGGATTTGCATTCAGAGAGTCTACAGTAAGTACAGAATTATTAATACAGCATTGTACTCAATAGCTGAGACACTGCTTGTTACCAGGGGAAAAACACTACCCTCCTGCTATAAAGGATCTAAATGGGAATCAGACTCAGTCTCGTCTCATAGCGTAAATGTCCTGACCTGCTGTTCCCTACTTTGTAACACAAATTCAACTATAATCAATTATGGCTTGAAATGCTCCTTAAATATAGAGAAAAATCCAAAGCGCATGCAAAGGCCTCTGATGTTAACTGATGCGATAAAGCAGTGCAGGAAACTCCTTTTTCTGATTAAAGGCTGATTTTAAATCCTTCTGCAGACAGATGCAGTTGCTGTGCTGTGTACTGCTAACCTTGAATTCACATTAACAAGTCTATCAAAACTTTCCTTTTCCAACTGAGTGCTTAGTATGGGAACTTCTCTGACAGTGGCTGCACGTCCTCCTCTCCCCATATTTCATCACCAAACATTCCTTGGCAGTCAATAGAGGTCAAACCTAGATCCCATTGGGATTCACAGTGAAAACTATTGACATCCACAGGTCAAGAATAGCCAATTGACAATTTATACAACAGAAAACAAAAGCAGGAAAAGGCCACCACATTCTCAGCTGGTGTAAATCAAGATAGCTGCAGATTTACAACAGCTAAAGATAAGGCAGGGAAAAAAAAAAAAAAAGACAAAAGAGAATAAAAGCATCTTTGTTTAATGGCTTCAGATGCAAACAAAATCTCATCATAGCACTGTCACACAGAAAAGCTTTGACCTAGGCAGGCGTATACAACAGGGAGGCTCCTTCTCCTCTGACTGCTATTGCCTGCCAAGACAGTCTAGGACATAGAGGGGAAGCAAAGGAAGAGAAAACCCTCTTTGTTCGTGATTTCAGCAACCATCAGAAAAAACATCCACTTCTCTTCAATCGACTGCCATTGAAGAACGAAACGTTTCGTGCCAGAAGAGGGCACTTTAACTACAGGCAAGCGTGGGCTGCGCTGCCTGCTCTGACCCAGGCAGGCGGGCAGACAAGGTGGGGAGGGGGAAATCGCTTCCTTATGCCCAGCCTCACACTGGGAAATAACTACAGGGAGGTGCAAAGAGGCACCAGGCTGCTGAGCCTCCGCTTTCCTCCTAAGAGCTGACACCGAGTGCTTATCTGCAGTGGTTTTGCTGCCTTGGACCTGCTCAAGTTCCCCCGGTCAGCAAAGATGTGGAGCTTGTGCTCCTGGGTCACAGAGGCTCTGCATCAGGCCAGGCCTGTTTTGAAATAGAAAGTAATTGCCCCACCAGCAGCACAACTACTGAGACACAGTCCCTACCCCTAGTTTCTCCAGCAATATGTATTTTGTGACAGCTAAAATTCTCCCTGTGATGGAGCATTTTACAGCAGCTCCCCCATGCAGACCCTCTGGTGTGTAATAACATTTAAACTTGCTCCAGCCTTTCCCCCAGAAGAGGCATTAGTTGAGTCTTTTTCCTTTGCTCAGCTGCCTGTTTTCATAAAACTTGGCCAAACTTAATACATCTGAGAACTGTCTCTGGTTGGAACCAAAAATTAGGCTCAGAAATTTTAGGGTGAAGGTATAGGAAACACACACACAGGCCTGCTGCCCAGCAAAAGGGTCCTAAATACAAAGACCGTCTGCTTTTCCCAATTGTATCAGCTGGTTCAAGAACAGGTTGGTCTCCCTACATACCTTACTTGTTGAAGCACATACGCTGGTCCCATCCCTCCAGGCACAACACGATCAGCCATGTCTCATCTCCTTAGAAAAATCTTGACAACACAGATTTCAAAGACTATGCAAAAACCTGAATTACAGGCCAGAAAGACCAGAAGAGATGGAGAAAACCAAACTGAATGATATAGCAAGTATGAGAATTTAGGCCTTACTTGGAGAATTTTGTTTCTTTTCTGTTGTGTTCCCTGTGATGAATCTAAAGCCATTTCCTTGTTTGAGATAGGCTAGCACAGAGTAATAGCTAATGTATCTGAACCAGTCCATAAACTCCCACTGCATCTATCTATACTATCTAATTCTCAGTGGCTGCCTCAGAATGGTTAGTCCTCTGTTTGCATCTCAAAAGTTTCCAGACACATAAATAAACCAAGCACGGATAAATCAGGTCTGAAGGTCTGTTTCTCAGATGGATCTGGCAGCTGCCTTGGTTTATTGGCAGTTCATTTATCATCTCAAGAAAAATATTGATGGTTCTGGAGACACAAGCCCTTTCTGCCTCCTGGTTGAAGGAAAGCTGTCCTTCTGGGCAGGCTTTGGAAAGAAAGTCAATGCAACAAATTCCACTTGGTAGACATGTGAGGGGTGCGGTGTGAAATGGAATCATTAAGTAAGGAAGAAGGGACACTAGGATGATAACCCTGTTGGCCCAGAAATAGTCCAGTCTCAAATCTTCACAGCATCACAGCAAGAATATGAGATTGTGAGACTGCTAACGGGCACAGTCAAGGTGAAGTATTATTGCTACACAGTAAGAAACAAGGAGCCTGAAGCTGTATTCTGCCAACAGAACCAGCCACTTAACAGAGCTTGAAGAAATCCACAGAAACTCCAAGATTAAAAGGCTTGAAAACAGGAATAATGGGACTGAAGTACTGTAGACTCTCTCCCCTTGGGCTGGCAGAACCATACAGTCCTGTCTCCACTACATAGGAGACAGTCCATCTGCCTCTCCCCTAGAAAGTCACCGGGAAGACAACTGGATCCTCCAAGCCATTTTCATCCCCTACCTTGATTAAACCAGCTATGTTCCACTTGAACAACCTATTTAAAGATTTATTGAAAAGAAGCTTGAGATTTGTCACGTATTGATATGGTGGAAAGAGATCTTCCTTTGCACATGTCCTCCAACACTGCTCCAGCCAAATGTCTGCAGAAACCAATCCAATGTAAGCTTTTGTTACACATGACAATCCACTGACCTGCAGATCCCTCTTTGCTACATGAGAGGTCTTGAGTAGTTAACCTACATACTGGATTCTTGAGGGACTGGCCGATAAAGAAAAGATGAATAGATTATCACCTATCATTTTTTTTTTTTTTTTTTGGGGGGGCACTAGATGACAGTTGCTTGTTTAATGAGGATTGCTTAGTTTCAGAAAAAGAAATAACTGGCCTGACAGAATCATCAATGCAACCTGATTGTGGGAGTATGTTATCCAGAAGGTGGTTTGCTGAGGATGCACACCAATCGTAATGACAGAAAGCAAGGTACTAGGGATGTTGAAATTTTCTAGAACCATGTATTCCTCCAGCAAGAGTTGGTTCCTAGACTTTCTTAGCCAAATGACCAAAAGTCCAGCCTATGCGGAACAGAAATTCACTTTTTTTAACAAGCTTTGAATCCCTCCTAAGTTTTGGGGAAAAGAAGGCTGTTCAGTGCATGAGGAATTAACACATGATGATTACAGTGCATACTCTGAAACTGAAAGCCATGTCTCATTTTGGTGCTTATACCTGCTGCTTGTGTGACCAGGGCAGGATTTAACCTAAGCACAAGTAAAAATCATAATGCACAACAAATACAGACTCTGCCATTAGATTCACTAGAGTTGATTCTCCATTGCTTGACAACTTATACAGTTTTGTATACCTGGAAAGAAGGTTCAAGATGATATATCAACTCTAGAAATTAATGAATAATTCTGATCTGGTAATATTTTTCTACTTATAGTGTACAGGATAAATACTCAATGAATAACTATGTAGGCTAGGAGACTTCAAATGTGAAAAAAAGGCAGCTGATGAGCACCATGGGGAAAGCAGATGGGGATCAATGCTGCTTCCAGTGTAACAATTAGCAATCACAAAATAAAGCTTGCAGTTGGTGGGCTTAAAACAAACAAGCTATTTTTAAGCCATGGAAATCCCTAGCAAGGAATGCTGTGGATGCTAAAAATGTATACAGGTTCATGGGAGACAAATCCACTGAGTGTTACCACAGACATAATCAACATTTCTGTCTCTGGGATCCCCAAACTACTAATTGCTGGAAGCTGGAAGAATATTTGGTATTACGCTTATTCTATTATTATATTCTTCTCAGGCATCTTCTTCTGGCCTCTACCAGAGACAAGACACTGCAGAAGACTGATTTTTATCTGAGCTGATTTGGCTGTTCTTCCATTAAGAGATGAGACATGGGAGAATCAGACCCATCCTGTTCTTATCAAAACACAAAGGTTTCTGGACACTGGACTGAAGCTACAGATTTTCTTTAGTTTCTGCCTGAGACATGTTCAGACTTTGTTGATCTGAACCCTGGACAAAGTTTCACCTCTATGTGACTCTGCTGAACTGGGGTGGGCATGTATTTGCCTTAGCTTGAATAAGTATTATTTTCACCTGTGAACTGTACCTGCCAGGTTTCTGGCCTCTTTCAACAGTGGCTTGATAGAGAAGATGGAATTTGCTTTTCAGGATGCCATGAGATATCCTTTCTTAAGGTTTGCAGGCATGTTAGGCGTAAAAGTTTGTAGAGAAAAGGAAAGTGAAGTGAGGTCTCTTCTCACCAGTGACAGGCCCAGGAAGGCAAGGAGATGTGGGATCTGTTTCCTGTGACTTTCATGCCTACTGTCCTCCTCTGGTTTCTAACAATAGAGATGCAGCTATCCCTACTGAAGAGATTAATTTTGGTCTCTATACTCATTCAGCCAGCTATTTTTCATGAAACTTGTAGGAATGTAATATCTCTGAGATCTTCATCACTGTCAAATTCAGTTGCAATTGGTCAAGCAGCTGAGGAAGACAGACACACGTACAGAAAGACACTAATTTCTTTGTTGAGTTTCCTAAAAAACTTCTCTGATTCCCTTTCAGGATGTTAGTATTTGGGACTACAGATGTAGTAGTAAAAAAAATAATTTATACTCCTGCCCTAGAATTCCCTTTAATCACCAAAAACCCCTGCTGAGCCTTTAAGTAGCAAAATATAAAAGAAAAAGGGAATAGTTTAGGTGAAAGACAGCACAAAGTGAGCAAAAAGCAGAGACTGGGTGTGTCTGATTAATGAAACACCATCTGTAAAAAAATCAGGTGAGATGAAAGAAAGTCATAGGATAGGGGTAATGACCTAAAACTGCAAACAAGATGGTGAGCATGCAGACAAAAGACAGGGAGGCACAGGGCAGAAGACTCAACCAGAAGTGAAGAGACACAGAGAAGAGAAAAAAGATGACAAACATGGAGACACACAAACACCACTACAGGCTGGCAGAAAAGCAGAGTCCTATCAAAGAGACACTGCAATTTTTTTCTGTTTATTGCTTTTTGCATTGCACCTCATTCTGAATTGTTTTTTTTCTTTTCATCCCTATTGACATTTGGGAAAGCTCCAAAGCACAGCACTAGCTAAAGCCCTCTCCCAACCTAAATCTTCAACCCACAGACGTTACTCTTTAGTCATATTAACCACCCCCCTCAGACATTTCCAACAAATTGTTCATATGTTTTAAGCCCTGCTCTCCGTTGCCTTTCAGATTAGCCTTGCCCTTTCCTTTGCACTTAAGTTTAGCAAGTGTTACTAATAGGAATTTAACATTTACCAAAGAATTACTTTAACTATGGGTCTAATAGCATTTGTATGGTGTTCTGAGCACCCAAGAGCCTCACTATCAGTTCCATATGCTTAGTTTTGTCTAAGTTGCTTATAAGACAAAGGAAAAATACAAGTTTATAGAAAAGACAGTTCATAAAAGAGGCATTCAAGACTTTGAAAGCCAGTTTCAAGAGGGATTGCAGTGTCTGGAGGGAGCTTCCCCCATTGTTTATATTAGCCATAACTCTGCAATCACTCATATAATCAACTTCACCTTCCAGCCATTCAGTGAAAGCATCACTTGTGCTTGGTCTGAGTTATTTTCTCCTGTGTATAAAAGAAATAGTAATAGAAAAATGTATCATTTTTTTATTAACTAGCAAATTTTATTATTTTTTTAATACCACCATCAAAACCATTTTGAATTAGGGAGTTCTGTGCTTACAGGCCACTGACTTAGCTGGTCTGATAGCAGCCATAAGTCATTGATATCTTGAATGGAAATCACTGATGAGGATTTCAATCAGTAAAACCTCAGTGACAGTCTGGCACCAGTTAGCATGGAGTGTCTCAACAGAAACCCCAAAGGCTGCATTGGATGTAAGGTCCTTTTTAGAGCTGAGCTTCCTCATCTTGGTTGGCTTATAAGGACCAATCTTCCTGTGTCACTGGAAACAGCCCTACCTAGGCCAAAAAGCACATTCTCTACCAGCACTGAGTTGAAGAGAGCTGGTGGGAAGCAGGGACAATACTTGAACATGTGCCTCTGTAAGACACTTATACTCCCACTGTCCACAAGGTCCTTGTTCCCAAATAAGGTTGTAAATATTCACAGCTCTCAGGTCAACCTTTGCAAATTCCCTAGTCCAAGGTCAGAGCTACTGAAGTCTTTCTGCTCTTCAAAGAAGTCAAGCTCCTGGATTTATGACTAAAACAGACTTGAGAGCATTTCTATGGGCCTGGATATGCACCCTGCTTACATTCTGGTCCCCAAAAAAACCATCTCTTCTCTTCCCATTACCTTAGTATCCTTGGGAAAGAAATCTGTGTACACAAGAGCAAGGAAATTAACCTACACCCTCATGGGGTCCTCCTTTACAATGCTTGGGACAGCACAACTTTGGAGCAAACCATGGTGGTCAGTCTAACTTATGCCTTAAAATCTGATAGGATAGGTAGGCTCTCAGTATATCTGATGCTTCATTCCCCTCAAGACTAGATCCTCAGCTTACAAACTCCCTTTCACTTCTTAAAACACACCCATCAATCTGACCCATTCTCATTCCTTCACAGAAAGCCGTGTGAATGCCTACAAAATAGATGGCATGCAAAGCATCTGGGCACACAGAGAAATGAACTGGTTACTCAAGACTACTTTTACTGCAGCAAGACCATTTCCCCACTCACATTCATAGTATTTGATACCTGGCTCCTAGCCAAAAGGTAACTGGAATCATAGGGTTAAATCCCCAGGAACTACTTTGAAGATGCCTTCCAAGACTGATATTCTACATTTCATAAATAAATAAATAAATCTTTCTTTAAAAGAAAATAACACCTTTATAAGAACACTTTGCTCTTTTATAGCATCTTTCATCTGTGGCTATCAAAGCACTTTGGGTTACAGATGCTAAGAAATCCATTACAAAAATTATAGATATTCCTAAACTGACTGTAGTCACTTGCCTTAATTTACATTTATTTTCTGATACTCCCAGACGACATCTGCATAGATTGATGCAGTCAGTGCTACAGGCAACTACATGAACAAATCTACATACAAATCTACACTCGTCCCCACAAACACCCTCTCTTACAGCAAAATAAGTATTTTTCTACAGCACTGTCCACTGTATTGAATTCTGTGAGGGAAAGAAGTGTGCATACTGCTGCACCATATACTGCTTTGCACTTCCATTCCACTGCACTTTAATAAACAGACTTTCACTGTTTCTTAATTTTCTTTGAGCAGGTCCCCCTGTATGTACCCGATACGAACACACAGATTCCTTCTGGGTATGAGCCAACAGCTGCAATCCTGAAAACTATCAGCTTCTTATATCATTAACTGAGTTTCCATGGTGCCCTGGGGCAGAGATATTGATGCTTGACAGCATTATCACTATAAAGTAACTTTACAACTCTATAATTTAACTCTATGCTTCCAGTAATATTAAGAGCATTTGAAATTGTGGCTGTAAACCTTGACACTTTCACATAGACTGGGGAGTTGAAAGAGGATTTTGTTTTCTTTCCTCAAAGACAGCCCAAAACGTGGTAATGAGAAATAACCAAATACTGGAAGGATGATGTGCAAGGAGGTCAGTTTTAGGAAAATATGCAGGATTAGGATTAATTCTACTTTTTGCAACATGCAGAAAGGAACCTGTTTCTAGGAGGTTAGCAGAAGAAGGATGAAGATGTAGACCTCTGAAGGTGTTTTCCTCAGTATGTGCCTGATTTACTTTGAAATCATCTTGACAACAAGCTCTAACTCAAGTTCAAATATAAGCCACACAGGATAACCTCTGCACAGCTCCCTTAGCTTTATCAGCACAGCCCTTCATACATCATTGGCTTTTGCTAGTAATGTTGCCTTTATGGGGTAGGGAATGAACCTGCAAGGGCAATAATCTGGCTCATGAGGATCTTCATGATTGCTTCATACCACTAACAAAGCTAAGGAGGATCAGGACATGCAGTTGATAGATAAAGAAATGTAAAAAAGCCCCAAATAACCAAGTACATTTGCCCTAGGGAACTGGCAGGGGCATGAAACTCTAAAAGTTATAGGTGTTTTTACTGGAATTGCAGTTTGCATACAGATT
>NW_010330880.1:59558-90815 GCF_000700745.2 Antrostomus carolinensis
TTCCCTAGGACAGGCATTTACTGAGAAAAGGAATCTGGATATAAGGAAATGACTGCTTGCTCCAGGGGATTTAACTGCTCAAGTCCCCAGTCAAGCAGTAGGTTGATATTCTGGCTTGAAGTTAAGAACAAGAGTGAACCCAGCGGTCTCAGCTGTGCCAAGAGTCTAAGATACGAGTTCCTGTCAGGCACCTGAAAAGACTCTACTCAATCCAAGCTTTCATTCTGTGGCTGTAGTCACATAAATACATTTTTTATGTCCATAAAGAGAGGAGAGAGTTCAGCAGTGCAACTACACCCTGTTTAAGGGATGCAAAGCTTCCAATTCAACACATTCTGTGAAATGGAAAATAACAAATGATATCTTTGCAAGTTGGTTCAGCTATACTATGTTAAAGTACTGCTATAATTCTTCAGCTGTTTGTAATGTGAAAAGACCTACCTTAGGATAATATTAGTTTTTTTCACTCCAAATTTTTTTTTTTGTTTACAAAAGAAATTACATTAAATTAAGTCTTTATATGGAAGGCATTAAATCAAAGAGGTGAAGTGATGTGCTTAGAAAAGTTGTAAAAAGGAGAACTGTTCCACTAGACCCTCAGTCCAGGGTTTCAGTCTCCTGTTGCACTCAAAAGCGATTTCAACAAGTAAAGCCCCATAGATGATTAAAGACCCATATTTGGATGAGGGCCTTCCCCACCTGGAGGAAGCTTAGAATTAAGCTTAAAATATACTAAAAAAACATGGACACAGTGACAATTTTGGTGCCCACCCATCTAGATGATTACTCTCCCCTACAGCTACCAGGCTACAATCAAACCAGTTCATTCCTAGTCTCCATCATTTCTCTCTTCCTACCTCATGACTAGTCTTTGGAAGAGTAAAACCTTTTATGCTCTCTTATAGGCTGCCTGCTGTGCAGCAGGGATCCAGTTCAAACACTCTGAAAAAATGAACCCAATAGATTTTAAGACTGTTGATGTGAGACTCCTTTCCTGGCCACTCTCAGGTCAGGCTGTGACAGCTGCTGATCAGCAGCTGTAGTGGAAAGCAATTCTGGGTGTGCTATCAGCTCAGAGTCCTACAGCTGGGGATTCATCCTTCCTCCCCCTCTTTTATCCTTCATTCCCTGCCTAGCTATGAGGCTGGTGTGTATCTAGACAGCGCAGCAGTTGAGCTGCTGGTGGTGAATGTTACAGAGCTGTTTACATGCCGTGTGTCATAAGCCCTGTAAATGCTTAGTAAAACATGGTATTTAATGGAAGTATATCAGCTCATTTTAAAGCTTCTTTACCTAGTGCTGAGCAAACTGTTGCTGCGTTACCTTTTTAATCAGTTACCACCAAACGTGTGCGTGTGTGAGAAGGGTTTTAAACATTTCTCTGTCCACTTCCAGACAACTAACCGACAAGCATACAATCCTCTTATTATGCCTTTGAAACAGAGTCCATTCACTGTTATCTACAGCACATGTTATCGTACGGTATTCTGCAGAGCCAGGCTTATAGAACATATCCCTAATGTTTCTCATGCACCAGGTACATATCAGTTAGACACAGGCCCACCAGGCACACACATACCTCTGAAGGAATGTATAGCAGGACATTCAGGAAGTTACACCCAATGCAGTGCTTTGTTTGCAGGATGAAAATACAAGAGAGACTCCAGCAGTAACCACTACCGATATAATACTAATTGAGTCCTGAGACATTCATGCAGCCACGTTAACTCTCTATGTTAGAAGAGGCCAGAAATTCAACACTCCACAGGATGCTGTTGTCCCACCATGTATGTCCCAAACATATTCCCCCTGCAAAACCTGATGGAAGATCCTTCACTCCTGGATTTCATTTAAATAATACAGCCTCAGGGACATATTTTTTTAATAGAATATACCAGGAATAATCCTTTAAATTCTGAATCTTTGAGGTATTTCATTGAGGAGAATACCATCAGTCATTCTAACTGAGTAATTTGGAACAGATTTACACTTTTAATGATACTTTCCCTTCCTTAAAAAACAAAAATAATCTTATTGAGAAAAGTTACTGTCCATACTAACAGTGTCACAGTGTCAGAATTCAAATACCACTTACCAGACTGAAAGTCTGTCTCCCATTTTTATGCATGTAAGGTACCCATGTATCTCAACAATTGTAAAGTCTGTTTCAGTCACACAAGTCTGAACAAAATGCATTCTACATTCTACTCCATGTGGAAATATAGTTTTACAGGCTTACACAGAGGTTTCTATAGATCATAAAGTTAACACATATGCCCTGAGGAACCTGAAGAGATTAAAAAAAAAAAAAAATCCTAATCCACTTATATAATGGCATGAAATGGGATTCATATTTGCCACGAATGCTGTAAAGGAAAGAAACTGACAGGTAGAATTACATGCCACCAGTGCAAACAGAAGACTATTCAGAGTTTGTTCAGTTTTTTCATCTGTCAACAGGAACAACATTAGGCTAAATTAAAATTTTTGTAGAACCTGGAGATTCTCATTTGTTTTGGCCTCTACATGGAGCCAGTATGGCTAGTTTCTGAATGTAGGGTGTGATCTGCTTTGTAGTCTCTGTTCAAGGCCATGGGTTCCCTGAATTTGAGCCTGAGTCTCAGTCTGTATTTCTTAATCCAACGCTAGAAGCTTTGAACAATTCTAGCTTCCCTGATCCTGTTTCTATTAAAACCAAACCAAAACCAAAACCCCCACAACCCAATAACATCACAGTGGGATAAACAAAGTCCTAAGAAATACATCTCTGAAGGCAAATTTCCTGAATACTTGCCATATCAGTTCACGGGTTTTGGGCTCACTGTATTTTCTTCATTTATTTGCTTGATTTGCTGCCTGCATGTAGCTAGATAGTTAATAGAAGCATGCCTGTCCTTGGAGGCCAATATGAACTGACTGGCTGTGTCTTTGGTTCAGGTCCATTAAAAAACCTGAGCATTAATTAATCACTGACTTGCAAATAGCTTGGAAGAGCTGTGTAGGCTAAATCGGAACGTTCTGCAATTGTTTTATATTGGTCACAGGCACTTCAGTGATATGAAACTTCTCCCCTGCCAGGACAGGATGTGCATAAATCCAGCCACTCCTGTGTTAGAGGAAACCAGCCTAGAGACTGCTTCAAGCAGCTCCATTTCTTTCTCTAACTAGGAAACTGCACACATGAGGAAGAGCTGTCATAAGCAGCATTCTTGACAGAATCCCTTCATTGAAAAGGAAATAATAAAACCTACCAGGGCAAAATGCCAGTGAAGCGTACTACATGGGCAAAGAGCTTTCCCTGCTTGCTGTCTGCCAGGCCAATCAAAACCAGTTTCTCCTCCTTTTTCACTCAGCTAGGTGAAACTGTAACTGTAAAAAGCAAGCTGCTGCTTGAGCTTTCCATATATCACCACCAAGAGGGATCTCTGCAATCTGGGCCCTGTTTTCTGTGCTCTAGCTGCTGATGGTCACAATGAGTGAACCAAGAATGATGCAGCTCTGTCTACAGACGCAAGCCAAGAAAACAGATAGAGATGTTACACCTTATACCTTAAACTTCTGTAATGTGAAGCACAAAACAAAAATCGTTTTGGAAAAGGAAGCCAAGCCAACGTGACCTACAAGTCAGGAAGAGAAACATATTCAAGGAAATCATGATCTCATTTGTATATGGTCTCTTCTCACTCCTCAATACAAAAACTGTTATTGATATATAAGGAAGATAAATAAGCAGTTGTCAGTACTAAGTGAGGAGAAAAATTAAAGGTGAAACTAAGGTACATGTTCTTAAAATATCAAAATACCAACATAAGAAAATAAATGCTTAAACCTAACAGTAATGACAATTTTCTCCTTAGTGGCAAGATATACTACATATGTGTATGTTGCAAGAAGTAATTCCTTGAAATAGTTAAATTTACTGGGCAAAAAAGAGCTTGTATTCCAAATGCTCAAGTCTGATAAGCCACTTTAATATATCCATCCCCCTTCTTCCCACAGATTTCACTTTCAGTGGAGAAGCCAAACCAGAAAACCCCTAATGATTGAGAATTACTTTCCCTGCACCCTGTTTCTCACTCTTATTCCCACACAGTGTGCATATGTGCATGGATGGTGAAGAATTATGTCTCTCATGAAAATTTCCTCCTTTGCTACCCTAAAGCTGTAAACCTTCTCCAACTTCCAAAATGCAGTGGAGAGGTAAACAGGCAATCACAGCTAATTTTTCTCCCTCCGCGGTGTTTCTAAACTTGTGGAAATTTCACAAGCTATCGAGATAGAATGACAAAATGAAATAACACATCCAAGCTTGAAGCATGAGCACTGGCTATTTGATTGAGCATGGTGACAAAAAGAAAAAAAAAACCCATAAAAACAGATCATAAGACCAGTCAGAACAATTCTACAAATTGATGATATATTGAGATAGCCAGATGGATATGGGTTTTTTGAGGAATGAGACATTGCTTCTCTTTGAGCACTCAAAAATGCGAACAACTTTGTTGGTTCTGTTTGCAGACCTTGTTTTCCATTTCTTTGTCAACTGGTATTAAAAGATCTGGCCCTGAGGCAGCTGCAGAACCTAATGGATCCTTTAGAGCCTTTTGGCTGCAGTTCAAAGGCGGAGAAGGTATTTTAACTCAGTACCAAAGATGCCCTTTCAACTTGCTATTAAAACTATAATACAAACACAGGGATAATGAGAGAATAAGGGGAGAAATGAAGAAAGAAATGGAAGACTGTGGAAGGGAATGGATCACAGGCTCTCTAGGACTAGTTTCTATAATAAGTGTGTGAGACAATCTCCTACAAGAGGAAAATGGCTTATTTGATCTAATATGCCTTTCTCTTCTTGAATTTCCACAGTATGGAGAATCAATATCAGGGAAATTAAAGCATCAGGAGCAGACTCACATTTCCACTTGTGTGTTCCTATCTCAGCAAACTCTTATTTGAGATAAAAGTATTTACCTTAAGTGCCCAGTTCACATGTGCTGCAGGAGAGGGAAGGATTTGAAAAGGATACATGCTTCTTCTGTGGAGGGAACAGCAGAAGTAGGTCCACCCAACATGTAGCTATAGAATGAGACTTCCAGAGTGTAGCAGTAGGATGTATCATTTAACAGCCCACCAAGAAAACGCCGGCCTGTCCCAGCTTTTACAGCATCTCTGTTGAACGACGTACTGGACTGCAGGAGGAAGAACACAGAGACATGAAGAAAGTTCATGAGTGAAATAAGGGAATGGATGGGAAGGAGTCTGTTAAAATAGAAAACAGTTAAATTCACATGGCTATATCTCATTTACACTATATGAGACTGCACTATTTTTTGAGCATGGCCTGGAGAAACCATTAATAGAAACACAGTTCTGGCACACAGACTATAAATAATGCCTTGCAGACTTTCACAAAATTAATCTCAGTTTGCTAGTAACATCAGCTTTTCTCCTCCCCTTTTGGATAACACAAAGAAAGCTTATCATATGCATGAGCTGAAAATCAACCTTCCAGACCCTCCATTCTCAAAAATTAAGCTGGACTATTATTTGGATATTGGGTTCCTTCTCTCTACTGCATCCCTGTATCGTAACCATTCTCCCCCACCTCTTACCCTGGACTCTTTGAAGCAAAGTAGAAATACAGTGGCATTTATGTTTTAGTGAAACTTTCTCACCTAAGACATTTGACTGGTTCTTAAATTAGGTCACACCAATTTCCACTTCACTAAGTTAAATGTTAACTGGGTGTTGCTCTCTGGGTGGAAAAATATACTGCACTATTTTACAGCATTAGCAGCACAGTATAAAAGACAGTATTTTGTGCTATTACTGAAGATCTGGATTTAAGAAACCTACAGCTTTATGACTATTCATTTGAGGGGTGGAGGGGAGGACTCCAAGTATTTCCATAAATGAGTTTTAGCTCTCCTTTGATGGCCTTACATTTGGAGACTAAAGGGGAGTTCATCTTCAGGCTGACTGAAGTCTCAGAGCTTGTTCCTACCAGCTGGACAGAAAAATGGGTTTTGATTTCATTTTGATTATCAGACTCTTTTCACAAACCTCATAACCATTAGACTGAGTGAATCTGGGATCAGCACAGGGTAGTGACCACCACAAAAAAAAAAAAAAAAAAAAAAGGAAAAAGTCCTTAGTAGATCTGACTTGGATGTGCTGCATAAAAGGCCTTAATATTTCCTGCTTTAAAGCTTCTACATTGCCAGTGAAAGGTAAAGGACCCTTAACATAGCTTACTGTTCAGTCACTGTGCCCATGATGAATTGTTTGAGCTATCCAGGGTCCTCCCACTGAACCTTAAGGCTAGGACCTTTTCTTGCTAACACAATGTTAGTATTTATTACGTCCATCTCTTATCAAAAACAGGCAAAATAAGATTTCTTTCTTATTTAAAAAATTTGATGCAGTGGTTCAAAATGTGAAACTTCTCTAGACCAAGAAAATCAGATTAGTACTGAAATGAACAACAATTCTTGATTAATAGTGTATACTAGAAGATATAAAGAATGGAAATATCTGTGGGTTTATTAACATTCTGAATGTTTTGAAGTTCCTCTCATGTTATAAAAAGGAAAGCTTTCCAGGTTAATTAGAATAAGATGGAATTGGGTTTCTTATTAGCATAATATATAGGATTTTCCAAATACAACTTGTCTTTGTGGGAACATAATATTTAACTTTGGGGTAAATCGTACACATAATGTATTCTGCTATGTACATATCATATAATTTCCTCCAAATTACATGGTAGAAACCTTGAGTATATTCTGAATACCTATGGGACAGGGAAGTAAAGTGCTCATAAAGACTGATGGGGAAATTAATTGTTAATTTGATATATGGAATAAAATACTTAAGGAGGTCTACGAGAGGGAATGTTCTCTGGCTTCCTGCAAAAGAAGCCTTCAGAAGTCTACTGAGACCCTGAAATTGAAGGAAACTTTGTCTTCAGTTAAAATTCAGAATTATAAAGGAAGATGATCATGCTCTGTGGATTGCTTCATAAGTCAAGTGAACACTGATTTCAATGGATAGTGCTTCATGTTCAAATGAAAGCCTGTGGTGGAACATCTAATGCACAAAAGCATCAGCTGATGAATATGGGTGTATGGACCCAGCTCGAAGGAAGAAGACAACAAACATGTCAGAACATGGTATTGTGGTTTGTGAGCAGAAGCATCAGGTGCAAGGGGAACAAGCTAATTCTATGTCTGCGTTTGTCACAATGAAAACAAGGAAAATGTCAGTGATTCAGGGCAGACATTAGGGACAGAAGTACTCCAGTGATTAGGACAGTCAGTTACTGATACGGAATATCTATGAAGATTATGGAATCTCATCAACTATGTTTAAGAACAAATTGAACAAGTATCTGCTGAATATAGTTCGTGTCTTCAGGATTCAATTTGGATATGAGGTCCTTTTCAGCTCTATATCCCATGATTTCAGTCAGACTAGAGGAAGGTTCTGAGTTGAATTCCTCATAGGTGATTCTTGGGATAAATCTTACATAATATTTTCACCACAGTTCTTGGCACGGCAAAGGAGGGCCATTCCAACAAAATTTGCTGATGACACACCGTGGAATGAATCATCATTATGGAGGAGGTTCTGAATATCATACAAAAAAGAAAAGCAGTGGGATGACTTCGAGAACTGGAGTGATAGTAGTCAGATGGAACTCAGCTGCACAAGTGCCAGGTCATGTACTCAGGGCCTAATAAAAACCAATCTTTGCTATAAACTGAAACCTCATCAGCTGGAAATAGATAAAGAGAGAGTCTGATATATTACTTCACTGAAGCGATTTTTACTTTCTGGCAGAAAATAGCTCAGAAGTTGGATCTAGTTACTGGCAAAATTATACTTGCCATATTTCAAAAGTGAAGTCTAAGTAGTTTAAATAATTTGAAGAAGGTTTTGGAAATGGCCAAAACCCATGTCCATGTTTTGAAACAGTGTCTCAGGATTGGTTCTAGAGCAAATATTATAAGCCAAAATGTGATTTGATGTTTTAGACAAAAAGAAGAAAATTATAGATTCAAGAAAATTCAACTAATGACAAGGAACCTGTCAGCAGGTACTTGCTCAAGTCCAACCTTCTACTCAATGTTTCAAGTCAAAAACGGAGTGAAGAAATAAACAGACAAAACTTTGACTCATCAACAGAATTAATCTTGACAAGTGATAATATTGAAACAAAGGCTATGAAAAGCCATGTATAATCATGGCAAAGAAAGCCTTTTGAATGCACATTAATTTGATCAAACTGTAATCTGAGGAAAAGAGACAAGGGTGGGAGGGTGGGGGTAAACAACATAGGTAAAGTTGTCTGCAAATGTCTCTTGTTTTCTGGGATAATCTATTTCCCTAAAACCCTTGCAAAGCTGAACTGAAGTGATCATTAAGCAAATGCACTGAGCAGGCACAGCAGGAGAATAGCTAAACTAATATTTTATTTCTCCAAGGCTGAATCACATGGAAGTGTCAACAACAGCAACAGCAGAAAGTACAAAGTCTGGAGGGTGGAAGGAAACACCAAAGACTCTGATGTTCTTAAACAGGGATATTTGTATTAAATCAACAGTAATTCATTATTAAAACACACAGATACATTGAAGCTCACAGAAGGACTCTGCTTCCCAGCTTGTGTGAAAATTGTTTTACAGAATGATGTAGCATGTTCAACTGTATACTCACAACAGTCAGAGAATCACGTTAGAAATCCTTCCTGGAGAAGAGTAGAGACATAAACACTAAGAGGATTCATAATTAGAGAATGGTTTCATATTACAACACATAATTAAAAATATACTGGATCATCTTATGCCATTTCCATTTGGGAAATAACTATATTTCTGTGGCTAACTATTCCTAAAAAAAAGCTCCCCAAACCAGAAAAACTGCTCACATTTTGCTCATTCTGCAATAAGCACTTTACCTACTGGGGTAAATTGGGATTATGCATACAAATTGCTTCATGTTCTTCACCTATCAGCACCAGCAATGGCCAAGCGTAATCAGGACTCAGTTACAACCTCACCAGTCATCTGCTGATGCTGCTCTTATTGCTGAAGAGCAAACTTTTTTTCTAAAGCAGATCTGGCCCCTATGAGCCCTCAACTCACTGCCCCAGTGTAGCAAAAAAGTAATAGTAAAAAAATTAGTAGTTGGTGCTCTAGAAATAGGAATGACACTTGTCATCAAGAAAGAATAGATGTACCATTGGGAATGGACTGGAGCCCAGATGATGTCAAATCTATCTCAGTGAAGAGTTTTACAGTATCAGCTATAACTCACTCGTTTTCTAGAACGCTTTATTGAAGTTTGCAAAAGTTAGAAAGAGAGCATGGAAATGCACTGGCTTTGAAATTTTTGCCAAAAAAGATTGTAAATAGCAATATCACAAATTGTCATTCTTCAGTTTGCCCCTCCACAGGGTGCTATAAGAGGGGTGCAACTGGCAGCTCACTTTCCTTGTATGGATAGAGCTAATTACTGCCACGGTGTGCCCAGCAGTCACTGCTTTAACTCTGCCATTCCTGCAGCTGGTAGCCCATCAAGCTATCTTACAAGCAAAACTTATCTCCTCCAGAAGCACTGAGGAAACTTCTCACTTCAAAAGCCAACTTAACTCTCTCTTCACACCCACCTCTCGCCAGCTCCATTAACTCTCTTAATAGACTGGAAAGCATATGTGTTAGTGTTTTTCGTGACAGACTATCAACTCCATGCCAACTAGGTCTGGAGGCTTGGAAATCATGGCATTTGGAAGGCTGCTATTGGGCAGCCTTCTTCCAATTTATTTTACAAACAACCTGCAGCCAGCATCTGAAATGTAGGTGGGATCATTAAAAAAAATATAATCCCAAAGGCAGAAAGCTGATCTGAAGGAGGTAGCAGGCAAAGAAGAAGGATTCTGGGGGGAGAGACATGATGAAATGGGAACAGTGCTCAAAATTACTCCCTGACTCATCTTACCTTGCAGCTTTGCCATGTTTCTGATGCACAGGAGGGAAAGGTTTTTCATCTCAAAGTCATTTGTGACTACTGAAATTTGGGAAGAGGAGGTTTTGAAGAGTCCAGGATCATTTCAAAGAGGGATCCCATTAATTGGAGTTTTTCCAGATCCCTTAGAGACAGCCAGATTGGACTGATATTCCTGTGAAAAGGGCTCGCTTGCTCACTCTCACTGACAGTTCTGCAGTTGACAGCATTTTGTTTCATAACTTCTGTGCCTGGTAGAAAACACTGAAGTGGGCAGCAAACTTTGGGTTTAACAAGGGAATATTCTCTGAACTAGAATTTGATTTGCAGAAATGTGAGAAAAGGTGTGCAGAGGAGACCTGAAACAGTTTGACCTGTCCAAAGCATATGAGAGAGAAAAGCCTGAAACTGAAACCCAAAGACCAAATAGCCTCAAATCCTAAGAGATTATCACCATTCTACTACCTGTGTTTTTTTCCCTTCTTCCTACTATTCAGTGGAAAGCAGACAGAAATCACCCTTTCTTAAAGGCAGCATCACATTGTAGAAGTACCACGAACACAACCTGCCTAGTGCCACATTGTCAGGCTTCAAAGTGCAATTTTCCTCAGAGAAATAACAGTTTAAAGGTACTTTGCCACCACACACACATCATCTCCCTGAGGGGCTTCATTATCCCTTTAATGTGTAGTGAAGGAATACCAGATCTTTCCCCCTCCCCATTCCTCCCAAGTGTCTTTCACTCATGCCTGCTTAAGTTTCCTGATAAAAACACATATTTGCATGGTCATTAGCAGAGGGGTTGGAAGGAGAGAAATTTATAAGTTCTCAATTCATGCCTTAAAACCAAAACTACCATATAAGCTCCCTTTTTGGAAACTGTAGTTAGAAAAGCAACTGGGTTTCAGGGTTTTAGCTGTTCAACTGCAAGAACTACAGTAGCTGCACTTTTCTGTCCACTGCTCGTTAATATCCGTGCTCTGCTCTGTACAGTGCTCTGCCATACAGCTCCAGGACTGATGGAGGTCTCCACAGCCCGCTTGCTGCCTGTCTCTGCACCTTGTACCAGTTACACTGGCAGCACCAGTATAGGGATTGGACCTGCATTTCACATTCACCAAAGTTCATCCTCACAGGCAGCAAAACTAGTTGTACCCACTGCTCCCACCTCCCTGAGTGCTACAGCACTGAAGATGCTTGTTGAGTTCACTGGCTTCACTGTAGCAGCTAAGGCAACTGGAATCCAAATCAAAACAGCAGCTCTCCCGAGGGAGCTTCTTAAACAACATCCTGCAGCCATACTAAGCAGGGTGGTGATGGCCTTACCCGAGACCTTCACAAAGTCAGTTAAGGGCTCCTCTACAGAGTTGAGCAGCCCATCTCTACCTACTCAGAAAAGGCAAGATAAGGTGGCAGATTTCACCCCATCCTTTTAGCAAATCTCAGGTGGAGCTTGTTTTGCCACTAGATTCCATTACCCTGAACACACACACGCACATGCAAACACACATGCACACATACAGAGTGTAATGTCTCCCAAAACACATTTCCTCTGTTCCTTCTTCAGTGAGCCTGCTTCTCCCTGTCACCAGAAGTCCATTTAGCTACCTGTGACAATGTCACCTACTCAACCATTAACCTATGCACAAATCCATCACCCATAAACCAGAGAATTAGTCTGGAACTTATCTCCCTTTAAAAAGCCAGTTCAAGCTGTGACCAGTGATATGTGCAAATAAGGGATCTGTAAATGCTTCAAGGTAATAATGAAGAAAAGATCTGCTTTTTCCTCCCTGTTTTTTACTAACAGCAACCTCTGCTTCTCAGAGTACATCCTTTCCCAAAGATGCCAAAGCTGGCATTTCCTAGTCTAAGCTCTACAGAATAATCACACCGTTTAGAAAATAACTCGCGTCTCTGGAGTTCTCAGTTTCCCTATTTGTCAGTAGAAAATGAGACGTTTCCTCAAAATATACAATAAAATAGCCTCCAGCAATAGCCTACAATGCTTCTCTTTACAATAGTTTTATGAGCGTGTGTACAGTCTCCTGGGAGTGCTTTCATAATCATTTATACAAATGACAGAAACTTAGGACAATGAGAGGCAGAAAGGGAAATACAACCATCATGCATGCAGTTGCTTCCAATAGTCTGCAGAAAAAGAGGTTTGCTCTGTGGCAAGGAGACATTCTGCTCACTTGTAGGTCTAAGTTAGGAGATTACAGCCCCTCCTAAGGAGGGGCAGCACGCTGTACACTGCTCCCAGAGCAACCCAGAACAGCCCATTGTTCAAAGTCCTCCTGGTCTCTCTCACTGTTCTGGAACAGTTCTCTGAACTAGACTTGTATTCTACATATGTAATATCACATAAAGAGGTGATACCCAGAAAGAGGTCCTGGGAGGGGGACAGGTGTCCACTTCTTAACCAACTTTCTACCCCTCCTTCACAGCACCCAGTTTGCCCCAGCCAAGTGAAATTTGCAGTGCTCTGCAAGAGAGGTAGCTTGCATCTGAACGTGAAGGAGCTCCTTTCATTTGTGCTACTCGGAGGTTGTGACCTGCTCCCAGCTTGTTGATGTTGGGTAAGAGTAATGATGGTCTTTGAAAATACACCATACAATTGCTATGAAAACTTGTTTATTCTGTGGATATTCAAAATTTCTACCTATGTGGAGATGGAGAAGGGACTGTCAACTCCTATATGCGCAAACAACATAGCAAGAATGTACTGAAAGAAAATTCATTTACTCAAACACTTCCTCCCCCTTCTTTTCCTTTTCTTTGCAATACAAATTAATTCAGCTCTCTGTATGAAGAGGGCTGGACTGGTTCAGCACAATATAAGGGAGCAGTTTCATTTAGACATGACTCTCCAAGGGGCAGAGTTCTTGTGAGACCAAACCTATAATGCTTACAAGCACAGGCCTTACAATCTGTTTCCTGTGCCACCAGAAACATGTTTTCTCTCTCCCTTCATCCAGCCTGTAGGAAAAATAAATAAATAAGTGAACTTGTGGAGCAACATGTCCAAGAAGCAGCAAACAGAAATGCATCCCAGAGGGGTGCTAAAGCATGTAATAGCTGTATTTGTCTTCCTGGAAATGCCCTGGTACAAGACAACAAAAAAGAAGGTAGGATCATTTGTTGTGCTTAGTTTTTAAGAGGTTTCTGAGTAGATCTGTTAAGCTTGCATCATGTTAACAAAACCTACCTGAATGCAATAGCTTTTGCCTTTCTGGGACAAGGGTCTTTTTTTTGCAAAAACAGCGGAGAGGCATTTGGGAGATAGTGGTAAAAGTGAGTATGGATTTTACTTCGGGATGAATTTGAGGTCCAAGCAACTTGCTCACTGCTCCCCCTTCCCTGCCCAGCCACATGCAACACAAACTGGTTCTTTATTTTGGGATAAATCAGTGGAATTTGCTCATTCAATGCTCATGAGCTGTTATTACTCTCTCTGGCACTTGTGCCAGCACTTCCTTCAGACCTGGACCAAAACACCCTGGGGTGAGTAATAGGGATCACAAGACTAAGAGGGAGATGTCCAGCCAGGGTAAGTGATAACAACCCAGCAAGGCTTCCATGGATAGATGGGAGGAGGTTTGCTGGAAGGAACACATCTTCCCTAAGAAAGCTTGGATGGATGAGGAGGGTGCTGTGGAAATGAGAACAGACCTGGAATATGTGGATAAAAGGAAAACAATAGAAAATATAGATAGATTAAAATCTCTTACTTGGTTGCTCAATTTTAGATGCCAGGCTAAAAAAGCCAAAACAAACCAGTCAAGAAAAAAAAAAAAAAAAACACAAAAAAACCCAACCAAACAAAAAAAAAACCCAAAACCAACCCAAAAAAACAGAACAAAAAGTACTAGGGCAAATCACTCCATGTCTGAATTTTCTCATATTGCTGAGATAATGATAGTCTCAAAAATATGTTCTAGGTCATAGTGTTATGGCACTGTTATGGCTTGTTTCCCTAAAGGGAACTGGGTGGGTTGTTGTTTAGAGACCTCACTGTTTAGTGTGCAGCATAGTATAAAACATAGGGAACTGCTGAGAAAGAAACGCGACTGGCACTTTGGAGAACTGGATTTTATTCTCTGATTTCCTCAAGCAAGACACTTCCCACCTACTCTGTCTCTTTCCCAGCATGGCTGTAAGCTCTTGGGGTTGTGGACTTTCTTAGTAGTTACCCAGTGCCCAACATAACGGAACCCCAGGTTTTTATGAGGCTAACCACAGCACACAAAGGACAACAAACAGTATTTTTAAGGAAGGTGTTCTGCTGGGAGGTTGAATACAAGAAACTGAATGAGCACTCAAAGGTATCCCAAGTACCACCAGTTCTGAGTCCAAAGAAAAAAACCAAACCAAAACAAGATTAAGCCAAGTACCTCTGGCCAGTCTTTATCCTTGAACTGCAAAGAAAAGCAATCTTTACGAAGTGATAAAGGCATCCAAGAATGGCTGCAGTTGTTTCTTTTAAATGAACCAGAGAGAACAGATGGTCTCCTCTCATACTGTCACAAAGGTCAAAATTAGCCACCCTTAAGACTAGCAGGTTCTTAAAATGCTCAAGTGCTTGTGTCTGGTTGTTATGACTAATCCACTCTCCAGAACAAGAAAGGTCAAATGAAGAACACCCCATCTAAACACTGCAACAACTCCTAGCCATGGCTGATGTGTAATGCACTCAGACATGGTGTCAACAGCTGCTCCTAAAACCCAATGAGTCAGCCTTTCAAAAGAGCTTGTCAGCTCTCACTGTTAGAGCTTTCACACAGATTATATTTACTCCCCAATGTTTAAAAATATCCTTCTTAAATCTTGAAAACATAAAATGTTTTCCTTACAGAATTTGTCCTTTTACCTCAGCTACCCATGAATCTTTCTCATGTATTTACCTGGGAGCAAAACTTCCCAGCCCTTCTTTCACTTTCCTCTTCATGTGCTGACAGCTAAGCCAAAGGCAGACCTTGGTTTCTGAAGTCATGTACAAATGAAAAATTTCTGGTCCCTTTCACAACTTTTATGTGCAAACCACAGCCAGCCTTCTAGAGTACTGTGAGGTTAAGTGTTCTGCTCAACAGATAGTGTACCAAGCCATTGGATGACTTGCCTTTGGTCCTACAACAGGCATGCAGGCACAAATCCCCAATCCATCCCCTACTCCAATCACCAATCTCCCTTGGATGCTGTCATTTAAATAAAAAGGCCTATTGGAAATGACAGGTGAAGAAAGCAGTCCAGGCATGAAATGCACTCTAAAGTGTATTAATAGAAGGTTGCCAGACAAAACGGCACAAGGCATTTGATCGCATCATCTTAGGCTTGTTGTTCACGCTCCTTTGCATCTGGCTGCGTGATTTCTGCCAGATTCTCGGCTGGAGGAGCAGGCTAGGATTTGCCTGCTTTCCCTAACCCGTGCCGGGCTCAGCTGCAATCATGCAGAGCACTGAAAGAAATCCCTTTGAGTTGGGATTCATTCCGAACATGTAAAACCCAGACAAATGACTGCTTCTCCAAAGTGAATCCCATTTCACAGCAAGTAGGTTATTAGTGTGGAACTCCATACAAGTAGCCTGCATTCAAAAGCCCTCTGCATTATTAATAGAAGATGAGCTTTTGACATCAAAGGAGAACCATTATGTATGCTAAACGGTGGCAAAAATTGTACCCGCACTTCAAACCTTTTCAGTTCTTTGTCCCTTGTAAATCAATCAAGGTTGACAGATGCTTTAAGGAGAGTAATCTTTTCAATGATACTGTCAATGGATAACATAATGGAACATTGTCTCTGTGCTGTGTGAAGACATGGAGCTAGTCAATTATGGACAACACTTCATGCAGCCGCCAGTTTTCACTTGAAGTGCTGCTGTTGAAGTATTATAATCCCAACAAATGGCCGCAGCAGCATACAATGTAAATGAGACCTCCTGAAGCTTTGGAAAATTAATTAGCAACAACACTGGTCCATTCCCACACTTTCAAACACCAGCCCGGCAATGTTAATGATGCACTTCCCCCCTCCCATTTGAGCAGTCAATAGGGCATATTTACATACACTATTTTTAATCTTCAACACTGTCCCCTCCCTGCTTTTAAATGCAGGAAGCTCTGGATTCCTTTCCTGTCTTTCAAGCAGCAAACTTCACCCCTGATATTTTTCCAAGAAGTTGCATGACCCACGTGGCTAGAGCTGAAAACATGAGGACAGAGACTTTCCCCCTTGGAGACAACAGTAATATTCACTCCTCTTGCTTCACACACATCAGATACTTTGTGGCTGTCTCCTTTTCCAACAGTTCTATCCCCTCAGCTGCCCTGAGAAGAATGGCTTGGATGGATGGCAGGGGAAAAGCTTCTGGTCTCAAGAGACCAGTAGGATGTGAGTTGAAAGCCCAATGTACTGATTGCCAGCAGCACCTAGGTCAAACTGTGGTGCACTGGATGCCAGTTTATGTATCTGATTGCAAGCTTCTACAGAAAGGAGATTTGGAGCCAAAGGGGAGAGACTGCACTGTTTATTTAGCTATTGGCTTCTATTTCCTACGTCATTTTCTCAAAGGTTTTCCCTTTGTCAACTGAGGCTTGCACTAAGAGGAACACTTAATCTCTCTCAGAGTAACAGAGAGAAATCCCTCACTTGAGCACAAAATTTCTAAACTCCTATCCATTGCAGGTTTTCATTGCTATGTTCTGTGAACGCCCCCTTATCTATAATGTGTTTTTGAAACAACCAGGTGCAGATAAGAAACTCAATCACCGAAGCCTTCTCGGACAAGAACAGGCTGTTCCTTAAACCCAGCTCTCTCTTCCCCAGGCTCCAAACAGCTGAGAACAGATCCAGCTGTTGTCCCTCCTAATTTTGTATGGATTCAGTCTTCAGCACTCTGGACAGTTTTCTGAGAAGCCCTTGCAGTGGTTGACCCCAGAAAGCTTCACACTGTAGCAGTCCCACGAACCCCCAAAACATAAAGACAATGGGCAAACAATATTGACAATGTTTAAACAATACTGTGAGGCAACAGAGTAAGCAGCAGCAACCACACACCTTCCCAAGCATTACCCAGCTGCCACTGCTGATCCCAAGAAGAGGGAAATGTTTGGTCTACTAGAGGCCACCCTCCTGGGAATAGAAAAGACAGAGGAAAGGGTATCTTCTGCCTAGCCTTAAAAAAGTCAGAGACTGATCCAAACTTTTTCCCACTCTTGCATAAAACAAACTGCCATAGAATAGAGAAAGATAAATACTCCTCAATTGCACTTCTATGCTCACTTGCAGTTGTATTTCTATACTAACGTCCTAGTTGCATTTCTTTACTAACTTCCCACTCAAACTCCACAGTGCAATATGCAGAAACACAAGACAAAAAAATTCTCTTTCTAGAGAGAAAGATTTAGGCTAGCGTTCCTGCCATGATGAAAATGGCCTATTTTCCAATTACAGTTTCTTTTGCTGTGTAGACTCATCTGCTTTTTTATTTGGTTTTAGATTGTTTTACTGGAGTTAAACACGTGGAACGCTGCAGGGCCCCTATCCTCCTCCACCCACTACTTCTGCCACAAGCTGGTTCAGATGGCACTGCAGAAGAGGCAAGCTGTCCACATCTTTGAGAGGAAAACCAGATTTATCTCTTGATACCAGGAGTTTGAAGTATAAGCAAAAAGGGGACAGCAGAGACTGGGAAAATATATGGTGGGTAACAAAGCGGGTTAAGAACATAACAGACATAAAAGTCAGGGCCCAAACAGTAGGCTCTCGTGCTCTTCTCTGCTCATGGCTGAACGTTCCCCCTGCCTTGGCTTAGATGCACTTCTGAGTATTCCTTATCCCAGTCAAAGTAAAATGGGACACCAGTCGTTTCTTGCTTGACTGTCCACTTAAGCAAACCTGGAGTGCATAGATGAAAACAGTCTAGGGATAGCTGTATAGAAGTAGCTTAGTTGGCAGCTCCACAGGTGTGTAAGGTGGGCTAGGAGAAGCAAACAAGCATTTGCAGGCAGGCTTGGACATTGTGTCTTCTGCTTGCACAGCTTTCAAGGAAAACAGATGCACAAATGAGGCTATGGAAAGGGCCAGGATGTCATACTTGGATATAAAGTTGCAACACACTGGACCAGAGTTAAATCTACTGACTTCTGCAGAACTACTGCAATCAATGTGTGCTAAGGATCTGTTCTATTCCATCTGAAACTTGCTCTAAAAACATATGGCCCTTTCCAACTCATTTATAAAGGTTTACCATTTATTTCCAATATTCTGAGATACCTACATACGTACTTTCTTCCAAGTCACAAGACATATATTAAGCAATTATAGATTTTCTTGTAGAATAGTTTTCCATGGTAATATTAAAGAAATTCAAAAGCATACATTGCCTTTGTCACAACTTTCAACAGAAAAATTATCTAACCTTTTCTTTCAAGTTTTACTTCTGTTTGCTATTATACTATTATTTAAAGTGTACAAGTAAAAAAAAAAAGCCAATATAATATAAACAAAGAAACAATAAAGATGATCTAGTTGATTAAAAAAAAATAAATCTTCTGATAAAAAAAATCTAAGTGTTCCAATAATTCAGAATCAAAGGTTATAGTATGGAAGATGAAGAATCTGCTTCTGTTCATGTGTCTAATTATAATACATAAGATCACAACTTACCACTTTTGGATAAGGCAAGTATAAGAGGGAAGACAGTAGCTAATAAAGACAAAAATTTTAGGTAGACTTCTATTCATATTAAAATAAAATTCAAACAATCCAATTAAGCCAGAGATTTATCATTAAAAAAATAAATTAGAAAAAATTAATTAAGAGAAATATTGCTTACATAAGAGAAGTCTTCGGCATTCTGACAGAGTAGCTTGGGAAAAACAGCCTGTCGCTGAAATCTTTCCTCATCTTCAAAGATGTTCCCGTACATGAAGCCATTCATCATGGTGGAGTGGGCATGGATGTCAATATAGAACTCCAGGTTAATCTTCTGTTGAGGGAAAACAACAACAACAACAAAGCATTCGGCATGAGATAAATCATAACTGTGTTATGTAGTTGAAGCCTCCCATAAATCCAATACTGCCAGCCTTGAATCTAACCATGGTGCCAGCATAAGAGAGCTGTGCTAAAGACGTTGCTTTAATGCATCCAACCATTCATGTCTCTTTGTGGGTGCATGTGAGATGCAACACAGGACTATGATAGACATTTCTTTACCTGTTCTGAGAAGGCTGGAATATTTATAGAGCACAGAATACTGTGCAAAATGGAGCCAAAGCATTATCCTTTGCTTTGATACAGGGCTTAGTACCACTGATAAAAACATGCACCTTCCAGTTCTAGAGCCTGCTTATTCAGGCATACCTTTACCGTCTCCGTGCAGTTCTGTATCACAATATGCAAATATACGCTTCTGCCAGGAAAGACAGGCTCAAAATTTTGTAGAAAAACTTTCAGTATTTCCTGTGCAGTTTATTTCAGTTTATAAGAAGAAATACTGCAAATGTTTTGGTCTTATTCTGCTCTGTAGCAGTAATTCAACAACTCCCAAAGGCACCTGCCTTGAATGCCTCTCCACTTGTAGCTTTCCATGTGATTCTGCAACTGTTGCTTTGAAAGAAAACACCAGGACCCTCTAACACAGAAGTGCCTGCTCTCCCCATACACTTCCTGGAGTGGTAATTCAGTGTCAGGAGGCTCTGTAAGAAACCATTGGTCAAGTCTCCAGTCCAGGGACATACCTTTTTCCTCACATTAAAAGTGATTCTACTTCCCCTGTCATCAGTGGCAAAGAGTGAATGTTCACCTTGACCACCATGCACAGTGCCTTTGACAGTAGTGAGAAGGCAACATCCAGTACTAAAACGTGCTAGCAGAGCAGATGCTGTTGAATTACCCAGAGTTTCCCCAAACTTTTGCACCTTCTGGTCCTGAACAAATGGTGCTCTGTGACTTGGCAGTGACAAACCCATGCCTGACACCTGGCCACCATTGAGCCAATAAGAACCTTCCTGGTGACCAGAGGGTTACAGTTCAGATCTCCATGCCTCAACAGGGGGATGGAGAAGAGCTCTGGTAGCAGGACAGGGATTATGTTGCTTAGCCCTGTACCCCTCAGCAGCAAACAGGAACCCTGGCCAGTAAAATAAAACATGTAGTGCTCTGGCCATATCTCGTCTGCACACAAAGCTTACTCAGGCTACTGGAGAATATTGAGCTACAAGACAGCCCAACGTAATCAAACACACTTTGTCTTACACAGTTCATGTGACAGCAGTGTCAGCTCTTCTAGAGAGTCTCTGAATGGGGGGAGAACATAATTTGGTATGTGAAACTAATATGGTACAGATTTACTTTCCCTTGGCAGAAAACCAATGTACAATACACAGTGACTGTTTAGTTTAATTAAACAGCCTAGAGAGAGTAATAGTGTATCTTATTTAGCCTCTTCTGTGTTAAAATGTTAGTTAATGCACTATCAATATCTGACCATGCTTCTTATGAAAAGGAATATTTGATTGTATTTGACTCTAATACAATAAATTGTTTGCTCCTGCCAAAACATTATGCTGTGCTATAGAGGACCAGCACTGCAATAAAGCACACATCTGCTATTTGGAGATATAGGACTGAGGAGAAAGATTAGCATTGACAAGATGAAATACCACATAAGATTTTCTTCCTCTCCAAGCATACAGAAATTAAAACCAAGATTGAGTAATATTATTTTTCATAAGATAATTTCCCCATCAGAAACAGAATTTGATGAGATCTGATGCACACTGGTATATCACCATAAAACAGAATGTGTTGTAGAGTCTCAACACAGCGATTTGATGAAGAAGTGAGAAGATAATCTAGTTAAACTCGATATTTGTAAAGCATGAATGTCCTTCACATAGAAGTCAGTGACCTAAATCATACTTATTTTAGAACAACTAGACAGAATTCTTTATAGGGACATATTTACTAATATAAAGTATTGAGAAACACTGTGAGATACATAACAATAGACTAGTATCACTTGTGTCTTAAACAATACAAATAGAGGTGCTCACATAAACTATATGATTTGTGCCATGTCATACTATACTTACTCACTTACAGTTATAAAATTGTTTCCAAAAGAAGGTGTCTACAAACAGGGACACCAAGGCACAGATTACTAAAATATCTTTCCATAGACTATCCAGCAAGAAATTCTCCTGCCGAACATGGGTGACCTGAGCCTCAGCTTAGTATTAAATTGATTAAGTTGTCCAGTCTAACACAGTATCACTAGAGAATATTTTCTAAAATCTCCTAGGAAAAAAAAAAAAAAAAAAAAAAAAAAAAAAAAAAAAAGCTGATAAAAGTATTCCAGAGGATTTTAGAGAATCTCTTGGGGTGCTGCAAATTCTTTGAAGATCTTTCTTGATCATCAAAAACATTTTCAAATAGTTTGGTTACAATGGTTATTTGTGAGAGAACAGTGTCCTTCACAGATATCACCTTCACCTAAAGATTAAGCTTCCAGAGCACTTGGAATCCATGTCATTCAGCAGAGAGCTCATCACCCAGACAAGTGTTTAAAAACATTTAGTCAGTCATTCATTTCAATGTATTTGAAAAGAAATTTCCTAAGTCAGTCCACAATAACTATTCAACTGTTTTATCTGGTCTTTGTTCCTTACACTCCTACTGAACATATAAAAAACTCTATTTCGCATATTCCTGCCCACTAAATATAGTCCAAATTTGCAATTGTCCATCCTATTCAGTAAGTTGTTAAACATTGCTAGATTAATTACTAGTTAGATGTATTACTCCCAGATACCGCTGTATGTGAGGAGAAAAGTAATTCAGTGTTTCATATTTCTTTTCTTCTCATCACATTAATTATTTTATCAAAGGGAAACATCTTGAGCATTCTCCATTACAGAACAAAATAATTCAGTGCATTGTTAATGTAACATAGGAGTTCCTAACGGAAAATTTATCTTTATTGACAAACACAAAGATATTTTGGCCTTAAAATGGACAATAACAGCCCAGTCACTGGGTCATTAAACTCAAAGTTTGCCACCTCGTGACTCAAGTAGTAAACCAAGTACTAGAAAACTTGTTTGCAGACAGGTTTCACAAAAGAATTAAGATATGCTCCTGAACAATAACGGTATTAGTTCTCTTTCTTCAATCATATCTATTCATAAGTATTTCATGTGTAGGAACTGTTTCACCCACTGCCACACTACAAATTTAAGCTAGGGAATAAAGTTTTGTATTTCAGTTGAGGTTCTCTGGAATATTTCTGACATAATTATCAATCTCCTGCAATCTAGGCAGGGTCACAGAATTAAAACTTTATTAAATATATAATGTCACCTACTGATGGGTATTTCAGAAAAATCAGCAGAGAGCTGACCTTCTGAAATTGTTTCTCTTTGAGATAGGGAGAATTTTAATGGGAGAATGAAGTTGATATATGTATGTGTGCCTTTACATGAGCACATACAAACACACTTAAAACATAAACCAATCCTATCTGCCGTTAAACCACAAGGATATCTCTCAGTATCTACACAGCAGAACCCACCCCAGTTGTGGCTTCTAATGCAGTAGCATCTACAAGTAAGAATGGGAATAAATTTAGAGGTGGCTCAAAGTCTCACAGTCACATTTGCTTCAGCCTTTAAGCAGAAAATAATGAATAACCAGGCTGAAATGTCTCTGGATACCATAGCTGCCTTCTGAGAGACTTACAAGTTACATCCTACAATATGATATTAAACTCATCATTTTCTGCTTTAGAGGTGGAATGCAAAATGATTCAGATGCCTTATAAAAATCATCATGCAATTTAATTCCCTCAAGTATCTTTTCTTTGTGCTTACAAGCAGCAGCAGAGGTTTTCTATCACATACTCTCTTTCTTAAGTAAAGCTGTAATTACCTGGATGACCCAGCTTACAGAGATGGAGAAAACAAAGGTAGACTTGGTCTTTCTTTTCTCTGTATGTCAAAACAGAAATCACACCTAGACTGACAGAGATGATGATGGAACACTGCTTCCTAGAAAACAAGTTAACAATCTCTCCCTTGAAAAGAAAGGTCTTTGCTTCCTCTTGCCACTTACCACATAAAACCAGAATAAATAAATAAGCAAACTAATTTCTGCTCTGAAGTTTATTTGAATCCCTGCCTTTGTGACATATACTTTTCAATGTTCTCCCAAGTCAGTCTAAAGTTTCTGGCAGCTTGAGAAATATAAATATAAATGAGGAAAAATGAAAGAAATAATGGATAAAGAATAAGAGCTCACATTCATTGTCAAGATGTGAAATAGTCAAAGTAGCACAGAAACTGGAAACTGGTTCACGATGTCATGTAAAATTTTGAGAAAATATATTCTCACTTGCCTGCATTTTTATTACATTAGCTGAATGCCTTTGGAAAGTGAGTAATTAAAAAGCAAAAGGAAAGAATGTTGTTAATAGCTAGTGCCAATATGACCAAAGTTAGATTTGGAACAGTGCAATTCTGATTCTTAAGGAAACAGATATTTAATAAATAAATAAATAAAATTCAGTAAATGCTGTAATAAAAGGATAAATGTGCATTGAGCCCAGCCACAAGAGAGACAAGTGATGCAGGAAGAAGCCAGCTCTGTCCACCAGCTGTCACTTCAATATGGATTTTATTAATTCTTGGGCATAGCAATGGGTTTAGAGTGTGTCCAAAAGCCATCTTCACTCCAATATTTCATATAGGGGATAGGATAAACTCCTTGCAATGTTTTATATAAGCCCCTAAACCCATGACTTGTCATTAGTGGTAGAAAACATAACAGCCTTCAGGCAAACTTTGCAGTCTTACTGCTCAGCCACTCTTTGAAGCAAACGGACATAGTTGGCACAGCATAAGGAGTTTGCCCCTTTTGGTTCAGAAAAGATTCAGAAATTCCCAGAAGACTGGCTCTTTGATACTTCCTCAGGTCCAGAATGTTTCAAAAGAAAATTCTCATGAGTCTCAAATATATCAATTTCTATGTACACACTATACCCCATGCTCAGTTATTTTTGACAATGCCTACAGTGGTAACACCAGGAAACACAAGCACAAAGTGCTAATAAGGAAAATAAAGGAAAACTGACCATTCAGCATCACATGTCTACAGCTAGAAAGCTTCAGTCCTGGCCCTCTCAGCTTCAATTGACTCTGCCCAGTGACTTGAATTGCTCTTTAGGGATGCACAAGACTTGTCTCCTTCCGAGACATGCAAGGGAACATGATGTGGAATTTAAACTGTCTGGATATGGTTCGTATTTTCAAGCTTCCCTTGAAATACCTGAATTTGGATGCCTGGAAAGGTGAATTTTACTCAAATCACTTTTCTTACATCTACTTTCTCCCCATATTTTTCCACCCAAATTTGAAAGGGACAGCATAAGCCCTTTTTTTTTTTTTTTTTAAAAGCAAATACTTCCAAGAACATTTTCCTCTGCCATTCTTTATAATCTTTGACATGTTAGTCCTACAGCATCATCTCCAGTTTTGCAGATTATATAAATCACACCTTATTATAGGTGTTATTTCAGAGGCATGCCACTAACCCTTTGTAACCATAGGGACATCTTCCTCCTTTCCATTCATCATCTCGTGGACCACCTGTTCCATTCACCTTTGTAAACACCATGGCAACAACAGCAATTATTTACATATGACATTAATACTAGAAAAGTGGTTTACTATTCTTAAAAACCTTCTAAATGCTAAAAACCTTTTAAATAAAATCGTTTCCTCATCTTGCTTCCAGAGAAGGAAAAATGCCAGTTTAGAACAACTCTTATTCTCACTGATATGAAGCACAAAAGCCAATATTGCCTTATTCCTGCAGACACCTTTACACAATCTGACAATATCTTTTAAGTGTCCCTGCAGAAGCAGCTTGCAAACACTGATATACCACTAACTCTGCATGACCTTCTAGCAATTCTTCATAACACTTCATGCATTTTTTTTCAGATTTTTTCAATGATGTTCCAAGAACTGCTGTTTTTCAGGACAAACCACTCCAACCCAGTTGCTATTCAAAAGTAATTATTTACTGATCTGGTTACACAGCAAGTTCTCTCTGAATAATGATAGGCATAATCTGACATGACTCAGTGCCTCAAAGAGGGATGGAGAAGAGACTTCTGTTGGTTCCATGGATTTACACATCAAAAGGATGGCATGTCCATCAACGCTGCTTTCCTGCTTGTCTTAATAAGGGATGCTTTTTTCCACAGAACATGGGACCCCCTTCAACGAGCTTGAACCCTGCACTAGTGCACTCATCGGTAACCCTGAAAGGAGCTAAACTCATAGTTTTGGCCGCAGTGTGGGAGGTCAGCAACATGCATATTCTGATCCTGGTTCTTTATCTGCTTGCTTCTTTCACCTGCCAGCGCAGATAACACTACCTCCTGAGGATTAGCTGACATTTGTAAGGCACTCTGAAGATATAAAGCATCACAGTGCATACAAGTTAAGTATTAATTCATCTGCCAGGCTGATTCACTCTTTGACCCCTCTGCAGAGATGTCCAGTTAGTGTCAGCTCTGGCAGTTTTTGCAATTCAGCACCTGTCCACCAGCTACTGGACTGAAGCCAACAATTCACACAGGACACAGAAGAGCCGTCAGATGGTGGTAACATTTGGTCACGACAGGCCTGAATTGGATTTGAAAGGGTGACCTGGAGGTGAAAGGCTCTATCAAGAAGCCACTTCTGTTCAAATGCATATTAAATTAGAGGGGCCAAAGAGACAATGTTAAGACCCAGATCAAGTTTAAACAAGACTTTTAGGTCAGCTGCATGGATAATTCTTGTATAATTTTTACTCTAAATCAATAGGAACCAGGAAGCACAGTCTTTCTGGATTTTGGGCCTGACCCCAAACCAAAACTAGAAGGGTGAGTCTGAACAAGGACAGTCATTGTTCTGTGTCATCCTTTCCCTCTCCCTCATATAGAAGCAAACATGTACATAGTAAGCAATATGGGGTTTGACCTTAGTAAGCTCTGAAGTTTTCAGTTGCCTGCATAATTAGAATAAAGCACTGGGATTGAACTGAGTCTTGGGATATTACCTCACCTTAAACTTTGCTGATCTCACTTGGCCCTGCCCCTCTCAGACCTCACTTTCATGTCCCCACCATATGCCCTGCAAAACAAACTGTAAATCCTACTTTCCTCACTTGTCTGCTAGTGAACAGCATTGACTCTGCAGAAAGAGGGCTTTTCAGAAAGGAGAGGGGAGAACTGTGGTAAAAGAATCAACAGCTTTTTCGGAGAGGGAAGGAACTCTACTATGGGGGGAGGGGAGGAGGAGGGAAAGGAAGAAAGAAAGGGAGAAAAAAGGGGGAAGGAGAAAGAAGCTGAGGCAGTAACTCTTCCTTATTCTTATAATTAAAGCAAGAAAATTGGGTTATGAAACAGAAATATCTATATGACTATGTTTTCACTGAATAATTCAATTTGTCTCTGGTCTGGTTCTGAAGGTTTACTCAGCTGAAATGTTCCCAGTAGCTGTGTCGAGGGTTTTAGCACTCCTTGGTACTGTTCCTTAGACAGCCACTTGCATGCTGTGTAACCATATGCAAGATATTTAATGTCTTCGGGCATCATTAATTGCTGCTTTTGCACCTGAAACTGTATTAAGCTCAAAACTTCCTGTTCAGCTATTCACTTCATAACAGGATGAATAGTTTTGTGTTTTAACAATAACTTTTAACTAGTTCTTTGCAGAACCTTCTGACCAAGGTACAGTCTTTACTTTGCAAGTACATAAATAAGGCCCAAAAGACACTGCCTGTCTCTCCTTCAACTACAAAGGCAAGGAGTGGTAGACTCATAAACAATGGCTAGGAGCTATGGTTCCCTGTCCCCTAATTTCCTAGGAACTATTCCACTTGGACAAATTGCATGTAGTCAAATCAAACTCTGTAATAGGCCATTTCTCTAGTCTCTCAAATAATATATGGCATTATTCATTATTTCTTACTAAATAAGTAACAGCTGGCAGAGTATAAAGTCATCAGGCAGAAGACCTAAGGAAAACAAAATAAAGTGGGTTTTAAATTAGCTTATACTTATACTGCAGAACTCACTGCCACCAGATTTTGGCCAAAACACAGATGAAAGAACAATTAGATAAGTTCAAAGAAAAAGATTCCATTATGTTATTACATACAAAGCAGTGGACACAATTTCTTGATCAGAAAATCCCGGAATTACACATTTCCAGAAGCTTTGCCTTGTTCTTAGTCTATCCCTTCGCATCTGCAATAGGTCACTGGATACTGACCCAAATAGACTTTGGGTTTGATATGCAGCATCACTGTTCTTATTTTCCAATTAGACCTTAATTTGTGCTGCAGAATAAGATGTCCATAGTTCTTAAAAAGTTAAGGTGTTGGCTGGTGGTGAAAAGCATGCATACTTCTACAGTTTAAACTGTCTACTTTAAAAAGAGATTAGACAAATTACTGTAAGGTAGGTCCTGCTCTATATAAAGCTTTCCACTCAAGAAGCCCCTACACTAGTAGCTATAAGCTGGACATCAAAGGTAAAGGTTCATTTTACATATGTAAAATTTCTTATACAGGCCCCTGAGTGTCTTTTTCCTCCTACTAACAATATACCCAGAAAATCTGATTAGTTAGATCTACGAGAGAACCTATAGTGCTTGTTCTTATTTTACATAGATCCATGTGGAGTAAGAAAGAAAGAACCATACCTGCATGCAAACAGCAAACCTGCCCAATCAGGTGGAAGGAAACAACATGAAATTTTTCATTCAAGGGTTATGTGGCCATCTACTTGCTTGGGAAGACAGGAAGGCTGACATTGTGCACATGCTTTACTAGTGATTGAAAGCTGAAAAGAAAACTAACTCTTTCTCTTCATCTTCCTAGCACAGCCTCACCACAAGCAGAAGTTATCCATGGTCATTACTCTTATTCTGTTCCTTTGCAAATTACATCTTTCTTTTCCTTCCTTGTACTCAGTGCAGGCAACAAGCACATCCAAGTAAGAGATAAAAGTGAAAGCTGATAAAAAAGAACACAAGGACACTGAAAGAGATTAGGAACTATACATCAGACATAGCTACTGAGGGGAGGGACAGCATGCTGACAAATAAAAAATATAATTGTCCCTGATATTCTCTTGTTGACCCAAGATTCATCCACAACTGAAAGAACAGGTTTTCTTGGGTTTGACCTACTCAAGAGACAGATCAGCATAGCATTTTGTACCAAACTGCAGAATGCCTTCTCTGTGCTTTACATCTAGAAGTATTTATTATCTGTACAGTGCTATAAAAGCTAAAATGTAATGGTCATTTTAGAAGGATCTGCTTTCACAACTGGAAGCATGATATATTATGCCTTTTGCAAGGCACTTAGCATCAGTTGTATCTGAAACTTTTTTCCTCCAATATTCCCCTACCTGCACCAGACAATAGGTAAAAGTACTGCTGCAGGCGATACAGCTTTGTGTTCTGCCTGTCAGACCAGACAGCAGGGCAGCTAACTGTGCCTGTAAGTAAAATCTTACTTACATCTCGGAGGCAATGTGTCCCCTGCAGGCACATATTGGGGACCACTATTTTTTTAACATTTCCTACAGAAAGAGGATTCAGCTCTTGCACAACTTCAGAGACTCAGGATTGAGCACAGTGGTATAAGAAATAATCAGAATGCAACAATCTCAAGAGGATTTACCAGGGCATAACCAAAGGTATAGTAGGACTCTGAAGAAATGTATTTCCCACCCTGGACAGCAGCAGCTGACTCACACTCCCAATGGTTGACTTAGAAATTTAGGCATATATATACACCTCTGTAAGTGTGTATGTGTAAAAATCCATCTTTAAATACAAAGAAATATTTTACATTTATTTTCATCCTTCTCCTTTGTGTTACAGCTGTCTATACTGGACAGCAAAGCCATTTGCTCTGAGCTGTAGGTATATCAGATCAACATTTGATCCTTTCTCTTAAACGGTGCATCAACACTAATGGTCCAAATGTTGTTTTCAGGTTGAGTCACCAAACACTAGCATGACTAGCCAATTCTATGATACATTTTACTGACCACCTCAGTAGATTTGCACTACAACATGGTTGCATTGGGAAGCAATATTGAGATTTAACCTTGGTAGGCAGCTAAGACCCACACAGCCACTTGCTCACTCCCCCTGCAGTGGAATGAGGGAGAAAATTGGACGGGTAAAAGTGAGAAAACCAGGTTTTCCTTCTTATTCCAACAACAGACTACACAGCAAGACAGAAACCAACTACGTGCAACAACGGTGTAGTGAAAGTTCTCTGGAGGCAGAAAGTGATTGTACAAAACTTCGGCAGACAACTCATGGGCAAACCAAACTTTCAGTGAATTCACTCTGTTTCTTCATAATTTCCTCCTTTCCACACTCCCACACATCACATTGTGAGTCAGAGAAATAGTCCGGAAGTATCCGTTAATAAAGCTCCCAGCTTTCCCAACCACTTCCCTTTAACTTTAGATTTCCCTGAAGGGAGGCGGTTTCTGCTATTTCTGATGGTGGGAACCTGATCCTGTCATCATTAGCTTTCTCAGAGGCTCTTCATTTGTTGAATGTTGGTCTGTAATAAGAGGTAGGAAGGATAGTCATTTTTATAGCAACTACCTGCCAACAGATTTCAATTCTTTATCCCTTCAAAAATCCCACATCTGTCCATGTCTCCAGGCACTAGCGGAAAAAGCTCTGCATTAGTTATTTTTATTATCAACATAAAAATCTTTCAATTTATTTATTTATTAAGAAAAAAAGCAGCTATCTACAAAACTCAGTTCGTTTTGTCCTTAGGCAGACATTTAAAGCTGTCTGCCAACTTCTTTTCTTAATAAAAAAATAAGCTAAAGTCTTTATTACACACAGTGCAACAAAATAAGACCAGCTACAGTTACCCAGCTGAGACATGTGCCATCCATTTATCAGGTAAGAATTATGTGACTGAAAGAGGAAACCTCTGATAAAGAAGAAGGGCCCATTTCTGAAACCTGGCCACTGGTATGTCCTGACCATGGCACTGAACCCCAAAACATGCACCATCCCTGCAGGCAGCTGAGTCCTTACTGCACAATGGAGCAGGTACAGATGCTAAACTCATCCTGAGTTACCTCCAGACAGACAGAAGAGATCTGCCAATTCAGAGCAAGGAGGGCTACTCTGCTTTTGTAATAGAAGTGCACATCTCTGTGGTGATGCTACCCCAAATGGCTTCTCCAGCTCTTCCTTAACACAGCAGAGAAGGGTGAAGCTTGTACTATGTGGTTGGCACTGTGGAGACACTACCACATCCTAGTGAGGTGGGTCTCGGTCTCTTCTCCCAAGTAACAAGCAATAGGACAAGAGGAAATGACCTCAAGTTGCTCCAGGGGAGGTTTAGATTGGGTATTAGGAAAAATTTCTTTACCAAAAGGGTTGTCAAGCATTGGAACAGGCTGCCCAGGGAAGTGGTTGAGTCACCATCCCTGGAGGTATTTAAGAGACATGTAGATGTGATGCTTAGGGACATGGTTTAGTGGTGGACTTGTAGTGTTAGGCTTTTAGTTGGACCTCGATGATATTAAAGGTTTTTCCAACAAAAGCAATTCTATGATTCCATGATCCTCAACCACCAGCCCCTCAGACCCACCAGCCAGACGTCTCTGAAATAACTCACTTTCAGACTGGGTCTTTGCTTTTGCTTCTTAACAGTGTGACATGTTATATCTCTAACCACTTCAGTTCCTTACACAAATGCTTCTCAGACTTTAATGCAAGGACACAGTAGGTGAATAGAACCGTACCTTCTGCTCAAAATCTTGTGGTCTATTTCCTAGTGAGTGCAGTCTCTGGAAAGCAGGAAGGATTTGGAGCCCTAGCCAGGATATGTGTCAAAATTGCTGCCTGCACTCTTTCTAGGCTACTGACTGGCATGTTAAACCCAAACAACACATCTTAGGCTGACACGAGATGAAACACATTAGGCAGATGGCATGTTTTCTCTGAACAAGCCAGCACCAGAGTATTTCCTCCTAACAATCTCCTGTTCTTGTTCTCACAGAAAAATTAGTTTTAAAGTAAAAAGAAACAGAAAAATATGTAACATTATGAGAGCAAAGATTACTGTGTGGAAAATATATCAGTATCAACAAGAGATAGGTTTTATGCTTTCAATTCCATGGCTTTTATATT
>NW_010330881.1:0-19641 GCF_000700745.2 Antrostomus carolinensis
TCTGTCCCCAGCCTATACTGGAACCTGGGAATCGTAGGGCTTGGAAGGGATCTCAGGATCTCATCTAGTCCAGATTATGTTCTTATTTTTAAAAATATTTTGTTTATAAATATCAGGGATTATGAAAATTAAAAGCATCCACATGACTTTCTCTTCAGCTAGACTAGAGCCTAGACACCATGTCATACCTATTCTGCAGAAACTTTAGCCAAAATTCCTTCAAGTTTTTATGCAAATATGCTTAAGTCCCTGAAGAACTGATAAAAACCTTTATAAGTTTTAGTTGTATCATTCTTTGTGGCATTAAAGACACTTTGATTGAAAATCTCTAATATTTTTCATCAACTTTGACTTTGAATGCCTCATGTTTCTGCATGTTAGAGCAGAAGTTGTGGAAGAACAAAGACAGGAAGAGTTAAGAATACAGTTTTGAAGGTAACTTCTTCTCAAGGTCATGGGTCAAAAAAGAAGACAGAGGAAAGTGGATGTTATTAAATCTTCTGTACTGCAAGCAGTCTTCTAAATATGTATATATAAATGCACAGGCAGGCTGCAACCTGAGTGTATTATCATTCATTACCCGCCCATTGGGAACCATTGGGATAGTCTCAGAGAAAAAAGAACAAAAAATTGTAGTAAGATTTCATGACTATGATGCCAGGAGAACAGTACAAGCCTTGCTGAAAGTGCAAATAACAATTAGCTCCTCCATCTCCGGGGAGTCAAGGGGTAAAACTGATGGAACATCTAAGAAAGGTTTCCTGAAGAGATAAAATCCCTCAAAAACCTTAAGGAAATTTGCAAGAATGAAACATTTTTGTTGTTGATTCCATTTTTAGAAACTAAGAGAAAAGGTTACATTCAGATCCTGGCATTTATTAATTTAAGCTGGTATTATTACTTTCTTAAAGGCGACACTATTCAAGGTCAAAGTTTTGACTCCTTGGTTGTGTCTGTGAATTCTTACACATAATTCTTTTCTAAGAGAATAAGCAAGGGGAAGGGAAAAGATAAATAAGGAAATACATTTTCAGCTTTGAAAAGTGAAGCCTATTTTGGCTTTCTCGTCGTTGAGAAGTCAGTGAGTCTATGAAAAATAAATATTTCAAGTGTGATTTGTTAAAAATATGTAATACTTTCATCCAACTCTAGCAACTACCATCTACTGAGAAAAGTGTCTCGTAAATGCTGTTCTAAGAATTAATACCTGGAATGTGGTTTCATTTCTGCCATTGCATGAAGCTCTATGTAAAAATTAACATTTTCTCTTTGCCACAATAAGAATATGTTCCACATACAGCAAGGAGTAGTCCAGATGGAAAGGGGTCTTGCTGTCTCTCCGAAGCAAGAGTTCAAAGCATGATATCTTAAATTCTTTTCCTAGTGAAGTGAATAAATTCATGGTACTGGAAAGTACTGCCAGAGAAAATTAAAAAGGAAGACACTTGCTTAAACTTAAAAAAAAAATAATGAAAATAAATAATAGAAACCACTGAAAAATACATTGTTAGGATCAAACATGAATATAGATAAGCAGACATCACTGACTGTCACTTCAAAATAATATAAAAAAATGTTATCATTTTTCTTCCGGTGATTGATACTGAACACCAGAGTAACAAGGCTCTCTTGCTTTACTTGCCATGAATAACGCAACTAATATACTTCCTAAGCATACAGAAATATGAATTTGTTCAATAAATAGCATAAGTACCAGTGAGAGACAAATTAAGAGTTAAGCTTCTGAAATGTAAAGCAGCACAGGGACAGCACCTGTTACTAAACTCGCTAACATTTTCTTTCATAGCTCTTCAATTATCACGTGTTTGAAACACTGCTGTTCTCACTTGCTTTTTCCCTATGCTTGGCATTTGCCTGAAGTGCTTATAGATGTAGATTTGAACAGATTGGTAGCAACAAGAGGATGATACGGTCTACACTTGGTGTTTTCTTCTGGGCTAAAGTTTTTTTATCATCAGGCAATGAATTTTGAAGGTTAACTTTGTAAACCTAACTTCAGTGTCATTTTGCCAGAACGTTAACCAGCACTTTACCAGTTCTGTTATTAGATTTGAAAAATTAAAACCATGATAAGGGAGGAGATGGGGAGAGGGGAAAGTGCAGGAGAATGAAGAATGGTCTAGATTAATTAATTTACCTTGCATCCAGGAAAAAATAATAAAAAAATAAAAACCCTTTATCTGTAAAGAATATTTACTTATCATATAAATGAAAAATGGCCTATAAAAATTATTTTATTTACCTGATGCTTTCCTCCATTAAAAATCACAATAGGATAGCTGAATTAATTCAGTTATCTCCTGCTGTAAATAGAAATAAATGCTCTGTTATTGTAATCTTGCTGTGTTGTCCAGTGTTGACTCTTTAAATGCTGAGTGCAATTTGTCTGTTGTTTGATAGAAACCAATACCTCTTAAGTACTTAGCCGTGTGTGTCAAGATTCAGCCTAGAATTGATTTCCTTACAGCTATGTTATGAAATCCTGCAAATAAGTTTTTCTGAATGAAATGTTGACAGGTCCTTAACTAGATAGTGCTATTGGATGCCGATATAATTAGCTGGGAGAGTCAGACAAAGTGTGCAGACTGTCATTCATTTCTGGCACTACTCATATTATCAGGCCTTACTAATTTTGCACCTGTCTCTTCTGTCTTCTCAGCTGGAGACTAATATTGTAGACATTTTGACTTACGTAGCTGATAAGTCCGATTGCCATGAAGTCCATTCAGAAATAACCCCCCTGCCGTAGTAATTACTACTTCTCCTAATATTTCTTTTTCCTATCAGTGTTTTCAAACTCTTACTATTTTTGATAAGAATTAGAACTACAAAGTCTGTAGATTATTGGTATCAAGTTGTCTTGTTCTGCTGCTTTTTCTCCTTATGGGTGACTCGTGTATAACAATAAGCAGCTCTTCCACAGCTTCCCAAATTCTCTTCCAGATTCAGATAAATTCAGGCAGAAGACATTTAATAATTTAAGTGCTAAATGTGGATTATTCAACTTGTAGTAAATAGATGATCTTGAAAATGACTAAGGTGGTATTCACAGAATCACAGAATCACAGAATGTTAGGGATTGGAAGGGACCTCAAAAGATCATCTAGTCCAATCCCCCTGCCGGAGCAGGAACCTAAATGAAATTACACAGGAAGGCGTCCAGGCGGGTCTTGAATGTGTCCAGAGAAGGAGACTCTGCAACCTCTCTGGGCAGCCTGTTCCAGTGCTCCATCACCCTTACACTAAAGAAGTTTTCCTTGCTGAAGCAGATAAATTACTCATATTACATGAAGGGAAATAAAGATACTACTAGCTGCAATATAGGAGACTTGATATATCCTGAATTATTTTGATTTCCTAATTTGAAAATTCTACATGCTAGGTATGATTGGAACAAAACAAAAAATAAGACTATTTTCCCTAAGAATATTTTTTACTGTCATAAAGGTGGTCAGTTTTTTCCCTGCAGTTCTTCCTGCAGTTGAGCAAAAAGTTTAGGAAACCAACATATATGATTAAATAAATAAATAAATAAAATTACCAAATAGCCAGCCAATGGGCTCCAGGAGAGATGCAGGGAGCTGTTTTATCCTGCTTAATGAAGTAGGTGACTGCAGCAATATTCATTCAATTTGAGCTTGCAACTTTCCCCATCTAATTTCCTCACCAGCTAAACCTTTGACTTTGTTTACTGTAGTTATCTACATTTCCTGGAAGGGTGTTAAAGGCATAGAATGCAATTTTGGTTTTTCTCTGTGTGTTCTGTTAATGCTGTATATGCAAGGCTTTGCTTACACAATGTAACTGCATTGTATATGTGAACTACATCTAATCACTTTGCAAAGCCAAACAATCACATTTTCAGTTATTTCAACAACCCTGTACTGTTAACCCCTCTGGAAATGCAGTATGGACTATAGCAAGAGAATATTAACTTCTTATAGAAAATTAAGCTTCCTTACAGAAATCTTTTATGAAACTTATACCCTTTATTAAATTTCTTTGAACAACTTAAAATTGCACAGAAATTATATCATTTATTAAGTATTTTGTGAAAAGGGGATTATTTCACCTTTTTTATCTTAAAGTTTTCTGTCTTAATTTTGTCTTAATCTCTTCTAGAGTTTTCTATTTGTTCTAGCTCTATTAAATTTTATGGGTCTCTTTTTTCATGGCAGAATGAGTTGTATAGACAGTTAGCTGCTCGTTGTGCAAATTTTCTTCTGTTGAAATGTTGCTCAGTAGGATACCACTTTCCAGATTCTATCCGTTTCTTTAATTTCACATTGTTCCCCAAAAAGCCCCACATTAGTAAGGTTCACCAAGCACTTCCCATTCTCCTCTCTGCATGGTTGATCTCATCCAAATTTGCGTCAGCAGTCAGATACATTTTCTTTCTCTTATCTACACAGGAGTGAGGCACAGAACTGCAGGATTAATGAAACCTGATTAACTTTGTCTTCATTGATTTGGAAATGTCTAATAATGGAATTTCTATTGTTTTTTTCTTCCTTTCTCTTTTTCTCTATATATGACTAGTATAATCGGGTAGAATACAGTTACCTTATCTTCTGATGAGCATTTGTAGATGCTAAGTTCTGAATAAAACAGAGGATGATCATGTTATGCTTATTATGTTTTAAATTGAAATATCTTTGCAATGTCCTCAATAAATTCTTCAACACATCTGGATTTTTTTGTTTGTTTGTTTAGAAAAAAACTACAAACTTTTAAACTTTTGACTGTATCCAGTCTATATGAGTGAAACACAACTCTTTTTACCCTGTAAAGTATCAGTTGAATCAGCAATAGTGGTTATGAAATAAACTACTCACTAAATAAAAAGGGGTGTTTGTGAGGAGGGAGAAAGGTATGGGGGAAGATTAACTCCAAAAATGATTAATCTGAGCAGATCTAAGCTATTCTCATGTTGAAGTTAAATCTCTTTAACAGTCCACCTAGACAATACTTACCCTCCCATGACGATTTTAGCTGTGTCTGCAACTCTCTGAATCCAGCATACATGCTCTCAGTGCTTAAAAAATTGAATAGAGAAGGGAGTGTATTAGGGTGTATTAGTGTTCAGAGTATATTTGCCGCCTTCATGTCCCAAGGTGACTCTCCATTTAGAAAAAACAGAAAAAAAAGAAAGTGCTAAATATCATTTTACAATATAGAGGGTCCTTTGGCTATAGAAAGTGTGGCTCCAATCTGCAAAAAGATTGTGTAGAAGGCTGTATAATCTCACTAACATGTATATTCAATTAGTTAAGAACTTGTGAAGACTAGAAAACTTGCTTTGGTTAAACTAAATCAATTGAACTGAGCTAGCTTGGTAGCACAGACCAGATGCATTTAAGTACATGTTAATCCTTGTTTAAATTGCTTTAGCAAAGGTAAGCAAAAGACTCAGCTAAGCAAAACAGATGCTAATTGTAGTTAAATGAGTTGAAGTGCATCAGCATTAGGGTCTAATGCTGCCTATGCAAGAGCATTTTAAAAACTGACTCCTGCTGCAAAAAAAAATATCTCTATCATTCATAAAAAAATTAAAAGAAAAGGATAGAGCTGTGACACTGACAAAGTGACACTGCAACAAGAGCAACATCTTGTTGCTCTATTATCCCTTTCCTTTTATGTTGTCTGTTCAGAGACTTGATTCATGGGCTTTACTGCTGGAAGGAACTGTTAGATCACAGGCTGCGGACTTGCTGCTCCGCAGCTGTATTACAATGGTTTAACAAATTATCTCCAATTCTGAGCCACAAGAACACTTGTGGGGCATGCTCTTGGCCCACCCGAAAAGTGATGTAATACACTGAAACTTAAATTTAATTGAAAGAGTTTTAGGCTCAGTCACATTACCTTGCAATTGGGACATATTAGGAGCACGTACATGGACAGTTACTACCCAAAAAATGCATCTCATCTGAGAGACAGTAACCTATTAGGATCCCATAACTCCTTCATGTGCCAAAGCCATAAGTCTTGTCTCTTTTATAACATAAGCCATAAAATTTCATCTAGTTGTTCTTGTTCTGAACCCCCAGTAATCTCTCTGGGGCACGAAGCACCATCTCAGCTACAGCTGATTGTCATTGCATCCCACACACTAATGAGCTAATTCAGAGCATCATGATGTAAACCAGACAGTGTCTGCAAGATAGAGGGAAGCTTTAGTTTGTTTTTTCAGGGCAGAGCCTGCTGTAGTCACACTGCACATCAGCTCCATCCTTCAGTCTGTTTTTCAGTAGCCTCTGAACAGACTGGCTTAACTGAGGTAAGTTTGGTACAGAGACAAAGGATAAACCTTATATTTTAATAAAATTCATGCAAATAAACAGCTATGTAATGGAGTGATGCTCTAAAAATCTCTCCACTGAGAGGAAGGCTGTGCTTTTAAGTCAACTCCATATTAGAAACTAGAAAATCCACTTGGAATAATATGTTAAAAATTATCTGATAGGGAAAGATTGCATCTTATTACTTCTCAGTGACTATATGGAATGTTATCTCATGCTTGAGACAGCACAAAAATATGAGAGAAAGTTTTGTAGTAGTGAAACCTTCACATTATCTTTCTCCCATTTAATTGTTTAATAATGAACTTGATGGGAGGCATCATGTTGTGGCTTGGTGTGGTTTGCTGTCTCTCCCTGATCCTACTTAGATGTCACAGTAGCATCCACAGCAGAGAATGTGCAAGCAACACTTTGACCATATTATATGAGATGATGTAAAAAAGTTTGAAATGCCTGCATCACCAGGAAACAGAATTTCCAGATTTTCTGGCAAAAGTTTTGTTATCAATGATGTTATTGATCATGAGCAACAGCCCTGCTGCATCATAACCATGCCTGTGTCTGGCTGCTAAAGCTGGATGAGTTGTTTATCAGTCAGAGTGGCCTGTTTTCCTCTGACTTTACAAGGCTCCATTTCCAGGGTGCTGTCCAGTAATGAATTTGTCATTCACAGCAAATGCTGGAAACATCCCCCACTAAAACAACCAGCCTCCACAATAACAGAGTATTCCGTGAAACGTTAGTAGGAATTACAGATTTTGGCTTGATTGTACCCTAAAATAATCTATATATGTGAAGTTCTTAGAAGAACTTTAATTTTTCCCTCAATGAAATGCATATATTTCCTGATGCATGTATTAATTTCAAAAGATTGATACACTGGAATTCTGTATCTCGTCTTTTATCTTGAATAATTGGAACATTCTTATTTGTATTGTTTGATCTCTTAATACCAGCAAGAACTAGAACTACAAATGTCACTGCATGTGACCTCTGAGGTGGGTATGATGACCCTACTAAAGAAGAGCTGAAGGGTTGCTTGCTCCTTGCCTTTTCGTTTGCATTATTTTCAGATGCAGGGTTAAAATATGCCTGTTTGGAAGGGAAAAGCAAGGCTTTGAGAAGAACTAATCGTACGGATAGGAGCATAAGGTCAGGCGGAAACTGCTGCTAGGAGTCTTCAAAATTCAAGTTACTTTAAGTAGGTGATTCTTATTGTATGTGTTAACCTCAAGGGGCAATTGTCTTGGAATACAACTGAAATCAGTAGCATATAATAAGAAAAATACGTTTAGCAAACGGTATGTACCTGAGAAATCAGAGGGTCTGTATATGACCTTCAAGCATCCTCTGTGTGAGTGGGTAGCAGATAAATCATCCTAGTGCAAATGTAGATGTATCAGCACAGATTTAGTCCAAGTCTGTAGAGCAAGGGGAGAAACAACTTTCACGTATTACTTGCTTGTGTCTTCGAAGTGTACCAACTGTTCAATCTTCCACACAAACTTAAGGAAAATCTTCTTTAAAGGAAAAACTTCTTTACAGTGAGGGTGCCAGAGCACTGGAACAGGCTGCCCAGAGAGATTGTGGAGTCTCCTTCTCTAGAGATGTTCAAAACCCGCCTGGATGCTTTCCTGTGCGACTTGCTGTAGGGAACCTGCTTTAGCAGGGGGGTTGGACTGGATGATCTCCTGAGGTCCCTTCCAACCCCACCATTCTGTGATTCTGTGATGCTAATAAAGGAGGGGAAGGAAACCTTATTGTGTAATTGGTGATTTTGAAATGTTACCATTTAGAAATGGTTGAGACACTTTTTCAAATGCTGAGGGAGAATCCACCAGGCATCATTAGAATGCACAAACTCTTACACATTTCATGGTGTCGAGTTTTGTATGTCACATCTACTTCCAGGTCTTTGTTAGCAATTTTTAGAGAGGTCCCTGTTGTAATAAAGTGTTTCATTCCACGTTCACAGCAGGGGGGCAGCTGCTGCTGGCTTTCACAGCACAAAGGACAAAACCATGTATTTAGATGGTGATGTCAGCAGATGTGAGATTTCTAGCTTTCTCGAGATTTGCTGCCAATCTGAGTCACGTCTTTCAGAAGGTCTTATTACTGCTTCTTTTCCTCTTCCTGCCCCAGTAGTCATACTCTGGCATGGTACAAAAAAAGTCAACAAATCAGCTGATCACATGGGCTTATACTGAATTTTCAGTGAACTGGATTCAGTTTTGAAGATGATCTAAGGCTGAGATCAGTGTTTTCAGTGGCCATTTGCATCTACAGCTTTTCTTTATATTTATGGTAAACTTTATAGCAAGTACAGCCATGTAAGTACCTAGAAGTTTATTAAGAAAAACTGCTTCAGCAAAGTGGAAACTGAAGATAACTGGAGGCACAGTTCTTTAAGGATTCAGTGATATTTGAATTTCAGAGAGCACAGATTTTTTGTCTCAAACACTGTAACAGCAAGAAAAACTAGATGCCCTTGAGGTTACCTTGGTCTGATCAGAAGATAATTTCACCAGAAGACAACATAACTGCAAAAAACATCAATTTTGTTGCATTAAAAAGCAAATCTTGCAGATGCCTGGTGACATAGGAGAATACATCTAATAGCTGCGGAGAAGATCACAACCCAGAAGGCCATCTGTGTCCTGGGCTGCATCAAGAGATGCATGGCCAGCAGGTTAAGGGAGGGGATTCTGCCCCTCTACTCTTCTCTGGTGAGACCCCCCCCTTCAGTGCTGTGTCCAGCTCTGGAGACTTGAGCACACGACAGACATGGATTTGTTAGTGTGGGTCCTGAGAAGGCCACAAAAATGCATAGAGGAATGGAACACCTCTCCTTTGAAGAAAAGCTGAGAGAGTTGTGGTCAGCCTGGAGAAGAAAAGGCTCCAGGGAGACCATCTAGCAACCTTTCCGTACTAAAAGGGGGCCTATAAGAAAGATGGGGACAAACATTTTAGCAGGGCCTGTAGTGATAAGACAAGAGGTAATGGTTTTAAACTAAAGGGGGGAGATTTAGACTAGATCTAAGGAAGAAATTTTTTACATGAGGTTTGTGAGACACTGGTGCAGGTTGCCCAGAGAGGTGGCAGAAACCCCATCCCTGGAAACATTCAATGTCAGGTTGGACAGGGCTCTGAGCAACCTCATCTAGTTGAAGATGTTCCTGCTCACTGCAGGGGAGTTGACCTAGATGACCTTTAAATGTCCCTTCCAACTCAAACCACTCTGTGATTCTATGATTCTGAGATGACATAGGCTCTTTTTTGCATTACAACTAACAGCTGTGCTGGGATAAGCATCAGAAGTGTGGGGATCTTGAAAATGGCTCTTTGCATCTTGTAGAATTAAGTGTTCAGTGAGAACTGGCCAGATCCTGACTGCTATATGCTGCAAGCAACTAGATCAGTGAGGAACGTATTTGAGGCAGTGAAAACAGGGAGCCTGCAGGCAGGTGATGGAGAACTAAGGCAGGTCAGGGCATTTAGAAACATATTTCCATTCAGTCTGCAGTTTCCCTATGTATCACACAGATCACATCCATAACAGCAATGGCTTAGAGACTTTTTTCACTACACCTTTTGTAAGCTGGTTTTGCAGAGTAAACTTTTTCTGAACCTTGTAAGGAAAAGGCTGTGGGCATGCAGCAACCAGGAGGAAGAGAGCTCTGGACTGAATCACTGTCATATCCTCAGGAAAATCTCCAGTAAGAGCTGCTTCATAGCCTGGCACTTTAATGAAGCTCTTCAGTAGGAAGTGAAGGGGTTTTAATGTATTTTATAGCTGCACATGCTTATTTCCAACAAAAATAAACTTTGTAAGACTTTTTCCCAAAGATCACAGAATACAGAGATGATTCGTGGCTCAGCTGTGTATTTACCTATTCCCTTGCCCTTCTAATTGCAGAACAAGCCTGTACAGGCACTGAGGGGAAAGAATGATCTTCATATTCTTCATTACTCACTTGTAGCTTCACCTCCCGTGAGTTATGACTCATTTTCTCACTCCTGGGACATCTCTCATATAAACCGATCACATTATAATTCACCAGAGGGGTGAAAAATTAACTTGTCTTCTTAATACAGAAGTTAAGAAAATAGGCTAATATTTCATTTCCCTAGAAGAAACCGATGTAATAGGAGCAGGCAGGTCAGTCTGCAGTGCAGCCCAAGTGAAAACATACCTCAACTAAACCGAGAGACTGGTGATAGAAAACTAGGCTGTTTGCTACATACCTCCTGAGTTACCTCCACATTTGTTTTTTATCCTATGTTATTTCTTCCTCCCTTCTTTCCCCATACTTTTAGAAGTCACTTGGCTGAGGCAGCACTGTAAACTGAAGCCACTTTCCAAGTATGCGTGAGTGGAAAATGTAGTCATTTGGCACTGAAAAAGTCCCACAAGAGACATTGTTTCTGCAGTGGAGACAGGTGCTCCATATTCCTTTTATTTTTTCTTTCTCTAATGTCTTGCATCATTCACCATGGGAGGGAGATATTCGATTGACCTGCTGTTGGTTTAGGATGACAAATTAATTTCATGTCAGCCTCCAAACAGCCTGTTAACAGTAATCATCTGAGACCACCTCAACCAGTGTAGAAGAGACATTTAACTCTTGATAGAAGGGTAAAAGTTTCTGAATCGACTTGCTGAACCATTCAAGTCCCCCTGTGCTCCACATTGTCAGGGAGTATGCCTGGTGTTCAAACTCAACCCTGCCAGAAGTTCAGATTAGGTTCTGTATTGATATTTTCCACAAAGGGGAAATTAAATAATGAGGCTTTATTGTGAAGGCATACAGCCTTGTTTCTTCCTACTTATTATATGCTCTCCCTGGCATGATTACATAGTGGGAGAAAAGTCTTGCTGCTTCACACCAAGGATTGTTGTGACAGGGAAACACCAGTCACCAGCCCATTAAGTTTTCATTAGATTCCCATGCCCTATTTTTCATCTTTCTTGTCTCTTACCTTCCCCTTTCTATTTTATATTCTTACTTATTCCTACCTGGTGATGCTTCATTGCTCTCAAGCCACTGTGAGTGTCTTGCTTCACCTTTGCCTTGGCAATCAGTTTGTTGCCCATTTCAAACCACTTTCACAGGCAATGACCACTGGGGGTTGTGGTCTGCCATGTCAACCTCTAAATGCTGGGCTGGCTTGAAAGGTAGCAGACTGTAACAGTGAGCTGATGTTGGAAGACGTTTGCGCATTTGTTTACCTGCGTAGAAAATATGTGTGAAAGTATTGTTTTTACAAACAAAATTGTTGCCCTCAGGTTGTTTTGTGTTGTTTTTTGTTTGGGTTTTGTTGTTTTGTTTGTTGTTGGTTTTTGTTTGGGGTTTTTTTTAAGATATGTGCAGGAATTCTTATACAAAATAAATTATAGCAAATATTACAGGCTTTTCCTACTGTCATTTTAAATGGATCAGTAATAAGATTGACCGCTTAACGCAGTGTCCCAGCAGGACCCAGAGAACTTTACATGCATTTTGGCCACATCATTCTGTACAGACATAACAAAAGACATTGTGGCTGAGAATAGTGCAGAGTCACAGGTTCAACCCCTGTTGTTCTGGGCTTTATTGTACAGCTCTCACAGCTATTGTATGGTATGCGTGGTGCACGCTCACTCACCTCCTGGGTAGAGCATAACATCTGTTTGTCAACACACAGCAATAATGAACTGTCACAGAGACACAAATGGAAAGAAAAGCTTCATTCAGCTCACCCTGCAAGGGAAATGTAGGTCAATGGAATATCATTACTGAAACTGGAATTTATCTGGGACAACAGAGCTAACAAAACTCTTCTCAGACAAGTGCTATGGCATCATTAATGATCACGAGTCGTCACGAAAATGTCTCCTGCCTCTATACTGAGCAGTTACCTTTCACCACTGGAAGGGCCCAGTTCAAAACTGGGTTACATTGTTTGGTTCATTTCCAATTTATTTACCAAATTACAGCTTTCTTCAACCCTCTGGCTGTCTTCCATGCATATTCTGCACGGACCTGAGCCTTCTGAGCTGTATGTTATCTAACAGGATCACAATCCTGCTAGAAATGACCTACATTTGGCTTGTTCTCCAGTATTTAATTTTGAGCAGTAAAAGTTAATTTTGCTTTTGTGCTGAAAGAACATATGGGTTCATTGTGAGGGAAAAGAATTGTTTGAGCGCTCTATTGAAGTCGGATATTTTTAGGTGCGTGTAAGATCAAAGCTCTGATATCTCTTGGTGCAGCGATACATGTACCAATATGTAACAGCAAAAGAATCTTTTTCCAAGTCCCCATCCAGAGTGTTTTCATTACATTTTAAAGCTGCCTTTGACATTTTTGTGCCATATACAGCTCTTTAATGCAGCATTAGCTGATGTGAAGTGTGCCAAGCCCATTTAAGCACAGAATGTGTAGATATGGAATAAAAAAGTTTTATCAGGAGATGGCAAACTTCAAAGTTTCCAGAGGCTGAGCTTAGATAAACCTTATTAAAACATGCTAACTGTTGAAATAGGGTTCAGACTTTCTCAAGCAGTTTTGGGTAAAACTTTTTTCTTAGAATTCTGAAATACTGGTTAAGGGTATTTCACACATTAATTTGTTCTGTCTGCTTCAAGTCCTGGCTTCAAGTCAATAGAAATGCATCCAAGCTGTCAAGTTTACATCTAGGCTTTGCCAGAGTGTGAAGTTGTTTATATCTAGAGTTCTGGAGCCAGCTGACATCTACACACTTAGGAAAATTAATTCAAATTAATTGGAGGTGTGAACTTGGAGCATCGCAGTTCAAGTATCTTAAAACCCCATGTGGAAACTCTTATTCAGATGTAAAGTGTCCTCAGTTCTGAATATAATCTTCCTTCGAGATGAGCTATATCTAAATTCACAACTAAGATCTAGTATCAAATTTTAAAGCAGAAACTGTTGACAAGGAAATTTCACAGGTGCACCAAATAAGTGATAAACAAACTACTTCATATTTAGGACTGGTTTGGTTGTCATAAAAAAAACCCCATCTCAGTCTTTATCCAACCAAGGAGTTTTCAGCTACTCGAAGAGAGATAAAATAGAGGTCATGTTTTATAATTCATTAACGGTCATGCTTTTAATCTGAAATGATTTGAAATAGCAGAGCTATGTTTTGTGTTTAATACATCCAAAATAGATTGATTTTTGGTAGCAAGTCTGGAGTTTTTCCATCCAAATTACTAAAAGATCCAAAACTATAATAAGCAAATAATAATACTACCATTCTTTCAATGCAACTGTTATTTCTTTCATACCATAATCTAAGAGGCTGACTAGTTTATCACCAATTCTGGTGTTTCCTTATGTCATAAACATCTGACATGGATCTTTTTGTGTGATTTGTTTTGAATGCTCTCTAGGTTGCATATTTGCTGGTAATCATACACTTTTAGCCTGGAGTCTCAACATTGTCCTTGGGTTAGAGTCCCAGGGATGCTATTATGGTGCAGATTTCCAGTCTAGTGCAGGGACTCTCAATAATTCTCTGGGGAAAGGGAGGAAAAGAGGAGCTTTTCATCCTTACTCTACCTTTTTTTCCCTCTTTCCCCCATTCCATATATCTCTGTCCCACTGAGAGTGTTCTTCTTGTCATCCCCATAAAGAAACACATACATTGAATCAATGAGGTAAAGGGAGGCATCTTAGACCTGTAGCTCTTCTTGGGGTAGGAGATCTCTTGTAGCTCTTCCTGGGGTAGATCTCTTGAGTGCACTCCTGGGACTGTCTGGCTGGGGAGAGACTGCAGTTTAATGTGTGTATCACACACATTTTGTGTGATATCCTGTATATCTTGAACTATTAAACATTATAACTATTCATACCTTCTCCATATGACACACCGTATTTTACAGAGTTCTATACCACTTTTTTTCCACTCAGTGGCCTCTCTTCCAGCATGCATCTTCCAGTTGATGTCCAAAGTACACCACCTCTACACTACCTGTTACTACCTCAGTAACAAATAACTATTCCAAGAACTGACTGCTGAGTTGCAAACATAGCATCCATCTATACAAACAGCTCTAGAGATTGTGTAAACTACAGGCTAAGTCTGAATGTTGTCCCTAGTAAGATGTTGATTTGTAATAAAGAATAAAATCAGTCAGCATACAGACAAGCATCACCTGTTAGGAAAGAATTAGCATGGCTTTTGTAAAGACAAATTCTGTCTTACTACATGCTGGAGTTTTACCATTAATTTGTAAGGGTCTCAGTAAAAAAAAATAGAGTGGACAGAATATCTTCAGATTTTTTGAAAGAAGCAAACAAACAAAAAAAACCCCAAACAAACAACCTTTGTAAGTCTTTGTGCCCAATATTAGTAAGAAAATAAGTTGCTATGGGAATGAAAAAAAAAAAAATCTGAAAGCTAAGTAAAGGATAAGAAGCAAATGGTTATTAGTTGCCTTTAGGATGGAGAAGAGTCAGGACTGGGATGTCCCCAGGTCTGATGTAAGCATCAGTTATATTTAATGTTGTCATCAATGTCCTTGAGAAAGCAAAGAACAGTAAAATCTTTAGGCTTATAAATGATATTAAACTCTATCAGGTAGTCAAATGTTTCATCTTTAATGAGGAACTGCAGAAGGACCCAACAAAACTGAGCAAGGAGGACAAAAGTTGGCAGATGAGCTCCTATGTAAAAAACTACAAGGTAATTAATGCATCTAGAGAAAATAGTCTGAAACAGGGAAACGTGATACTGAAGTCGGAAAAGACAGTTGCAAGAAGGAGATCTTGGAGTCACTATTGATGTTTCCCTAAAATAATTGTTTCAACATTTAGCAACACCTAAAAAAAACAATACAATTTTCTGTGTCATCAGGAAGGGGACAGAAGAGAAGACAGAGGGCATTCTTTCACTGATTTATAAACCTGGTGTGCGCCCACATTGTGAATACTACATGCAGGTCTCATTTCCCCAAGTCAAGAATGGGATAGTGGAAGCAGACTAGAAACAGAATAGGGCAACTAAAATGATTCTGGGGATCAAGTGACTGCTTGAAGTCATGAAGACAGTGGGTAAAGTGAATTTAGAAGTGCTGTAATCTAGAAATACAGGAACCAAGGGATGCTTAACCAGAGCATTCAGAAGATGGGTTTAGCACAAGTGGAAGCCCTTCCTGAGCCCCCAGGAAGCAAATTACTGTAACTTTCTTCATGGGAGGTCATGGAGGCAGATAGCAGCAGCGGGATCAAAAAAGAACTGGACAAATTCTCATGAAGTCCATGAACGGATATTAAGGGGCATAAGCATAGATATAAATTCCAACTTCCCTAGTACAACGATTGCAGATGCCTGATAAGCGTAAGGGAGATGAACTGCCGTGAGTGGTCAAGTTTGTGTGCTCTCTTTATGCAGTATCACCTGTCACTCATCAGGTCTCCTCATGGAAGACCTTTAAAAAAAATTAAGTCATCAAAGTATTAAAAGTAATAAGTATAATTGTCTATAGAGTACATACTTGTACAAGAGAAGTGTGCTGGCACCTCACCTGTACCAACACATAACCTGTCTACTACCTTTGAAGTCTATTACCTGTGCATCTTTCAGGCAAGTTACCAAGGTCTTCTTGGAGATCACACTGCTACCTACCAGTGCAGACAAGAACAAAACCTCACTCTGCCACTACCTGCTGCTTCTTAGCCTAGAAAACCTTCAATGTCACTTTTCCCATGGATGTATATCCTCCTCAGCAGGAGATTACTCTTCTTTCACTATCCTCTACCCTTATTAAGATAGAAGGAGGCAAAATATAATAATAAAAAAACAAACAAACAAAACCAAAACCAAAACCAAGGGTTCTAACAGATTTGGGAGCCAAAACTTCCCTTGAGAAAAACAATTGTTCTTTTCCATTGTCTCCCATTTGTCCATGTGTCTCCTGTTTCCATTCTTTATTATAATTTTTGTCAAATTGACTACTATGATTTTATTGACCTGATTCCCAATACCTTCTCTGAAAATTTTTTTTTTTCCTTTTTTCTTTTTTTTCTTTCTTCCCCCCCCCCCCCAAATTGGCATCCCATTCTTGTAGTGGACACTCTGTTTTAGGGAAAAGATTACTCAGCATAGTTAGTAGTTTAGCAATTTCATACTTGAGTTCTTCTGGAACTCTTGGGTGAATACCATCTGGCCTTGGTGATGCGATACTGTAAATTTTATTGATCCACTCTTAAAACTTTTCTGCTGATACTCTAATTTGAAAGAGATCTTTGAATTCACCTCTTTTAAGGAAAATGTCTGAGAATCTCCCTAAACATATGAATATTGATCATGGAGATTTCCTTTTTTCTATAGCCTTATCTTCTCTGTATGATCTTTTAACTCCTTGATCATCTCTCAGTCCTACAAACCCTCTGACAGATTTCCTTATTCTGGTGCTGGGAAAAAAAAAAAATCAATTTTTATGGTTTTAGCAATATGTTCATTATTTTTTTTTTTTCCTTTTGTCCTGCTGTATTATCCTTTTATATTTAATAGTTCTCTTCTGTTTACCTTTTTTGGAAAGTTTCATTCAGCTTTCTGAGGGATATCTTTTCAGTTCAAATAGGTTTTTTTTCTCACCTTGCTTGTTTAACTATAGCAGTTGTTTTGGGGTTTTTTTTCCTTTAAAAAAAAAAAAAATCTTTCTAGTCTTTTTGATGGGTTAGCCCTTTCACAACAGTCTCTACAATTCACCCCCGACCATGATGTGAAAGGACAAAAAATTCCACATCCAAAACAGTGTCTGCAGTCTGACACAGATACATATAAATAGCCCCCAATTTCAAACAGAACTCATAGGCTGTACAGAAATTCCCTGCTGAGCTTTTAAAATGATTCTCACACTTGCCTTACTATGGAAATCATCTTCTCTTCCTCCAAGGACCAAAATTAAACAGTAATAGGTTCCCTTTTTAGTTGTTTAGATATTTGATGGAGGTGCTGTTTCTATAAATACACATCACAATTGCTTAAAATTGATTCCGTTGCTTATTTAACAACTTTAATTTTCACTGAGTGCAGGACTTAAAATGCTAGCACATGTCGTGCTCGCCTGGGTCAATTTTAAGAATAACTTGATCTGCTATATTTGCTTCCTTTTTAGTTTGGCTTTCCTAGTCTAGGTTGAAACCTGCCCTTGAAAGTGTGTATGGCTCCCATTAATATCAATGGGAGCCATGTGTTTGCACCGAAAGACTAAATGCTAAATTTACCCCCTAAGCACTTCCTCCATAATGACTGAGTGTCCTATTGCAAAGTCATTCTTTAATTACCATTTCTAGCACAAACTTTTTTCTTTTAATATATTCTAACTGATGATACAATTAATTCTCTGAAGTGTCATTGCATAGTAATTGGAAATACCATTAGTATTTTCATGCACTTTCCATAGTCAAACTGCTTTACAAATATTTACTTACTTTTTCCTCACAGCATTTTTTTGGACTGCAGTGGTGTAACTAGGTGAACATTTCCTAATTTTATATTTTAATCCTTGCCTACAGCTAGTGCTCCAGAAGTATGACAGAACACATAATTTTACATTACCTGTAACTTTTTCCTGATTGAACTTGGTTTTGCCTCTTTGTATTTTACAGAGCTACGCCACAGCCACATCTGTGTTTTCATTCTGAATTGGATTCCTTCACAATCATAGACACTGCTTGCAATTAAATGCATAGAACCTGCTGCTTTAATTGAGTTCAGTCCAATTTGTCACTTCAAACTTCAGAAAATTATGTGTAAGGAAAGATTTACTTGCCAGTTTGATTCAGCTAAAGTTGATGGAAAACCTTTTGATCACTCAGCCATTAAACACATTTCAGAGTTGTGCCAAGCTAATTGCTTGAGCTTACTTGAGCTTATTTGTATTTAAAACAATCTAAGTTGATATTTTCCAGGGCTGTGCAAACCATTATCTTTGCATGCATTTGTGTTTCCTTACTTAAGAGTTTTGAGGGTCTGATTCTGCTCTTACACAGCCACTGGTGTAGATCAAGCAAAACTCCATTCTCTTTGGGAAAAGAAGGGGGGAAATGGCGCAGTAGCGGGTGCCAACCCAAATTTGTGTGTCCATCTGTTAACTAGTGCAGTCAGAAAGTGACAGAGCCACAGTGATGTTTATTCATTGCAGAGCACCTGCTTCTGGTTATCACACTAAATCTAATGGTGCCTCAGCAGCTGAAGTGCAGACATGCCCTTTGGGATCTTGCTGGACCAGGGTGGAAGCGTCCACTGGGAGCACAGCTGTAGATTTCTAATAACAAGGTCTCCAGCTTTAGGGGGTCATGATCAGCATTGTTTCTGCCTTACTTCTAAGAAATACAGTGGGGTTTTTTTAATCCCTTGATTTCTGGATAAAACCAGTAATAGGAACTGCAAATTGGTTTTGCTTTGGTTTCATTACTTTGAGTAAAGGAAAAGCCTGTGTTAAATTCAAAGCACAGGGCACAGAGTCTTCATCTTTAAGACATCATTACAAGTCATGCAATGCCAACTTAGGGATATGTTTTTAAACAGTATAAAGAAGATTTCTATTGTCAGACCAGTTCCTGGAAGAAAAATAGTCACAAAATAAAACTTTAATACTTAAACTCTGTAAATCTTACAAGCAGGCTGGAGCTTCTGGGCATTGCAGAAATAAATATCATAATCTTCCAGGTTGAGATATGGAAGAGTGAAATGTGTATGCAAGAGAAGGACATGGAATGGACAGTCATTACCGTTCTGCGTATTTTCATGAGATACATTTCCAAAAATAATGACTAGAAACTTACCTAAATTTCAAGGATGAGGATATGGTCTATTTCTTATGTAGTAGTGGGCTACAAGTTTTAAAAGTATTAGAACAATTAAACTCTCACTGGTTTTAGCTGGAGAGGGTGCTGGGTCATCTTGTCTAGACTGCTTTTTTCCAAGAAAGACTGACCAAATGATCCTTGAGGTTCCTTCCAACCTGATAGTCTATGATTCTATGATTAAAATAACTGATTTGCACGTGCAGAGATTGAGACAATCATCCTTCTAGTGTCATAGGAAGTATAGGTCCACTTCTTCTCTTTCTGATCAGGCTTGGGTATTTTTCAGCTGATCACTGGATTTCTCTGTCATATAACCCTCTTATATGTAGAAGGGAAATAACATTACTTCCTTAACTTGGAGGTTTGTTCATCGGGTATCAATAAGTCATGGAAAATTTCTCAGCCATCTTGATAATCACAGAATCACAGAATCGTAGGGGTTGGGAGAGACCTCAGATCCCCTAGTCCACCCCCCCTGCCAAAGCAGGTTCCCT
>NW_010330881.1:19791-30357 GCF_000700745.2 Antrostomus carolinensis
TACACCATGTTGCACAGGAATGTGTCCAGTTGGGTTTTGAACATCTCCGGAAATGGAGAGTCCACAACCTCTCAGGGCAGCCTGACCCAGTGCTTCATCACCCTCACAGTAAAGAAGTTTTTCTTAGGTTTGTATAGAACTTCAGCTGTTCCAGTTTTTGTCCATTGCACCTTGTCTTGTTACTGGGCACCACCAAAAACAGCCCGGCCCCATTCATTTGGCCCCTGAACTTCAGTTATTTATAGACATTGATAAGATCCCCTCTCCGCCTTCTCTTCTCCAGGCTGAAGAGTCCAAGCTCCCTCAGCCTCTCCTCATACTGCAGGTGCTCCAGGCCCCTCATCATCTTTGTGGCCCTAATAATGCAAGACATGATTCAGAGTGGTCATATAAATACTTGTCACCTCAAAATTGATTCTCCTGTAAAATTGACAGATTAAGGCACTGAACTTCAAGAAGAAACGTTGTCTCAACCTGCTCCACTTGTGAAGTTTTTTGCTTTCTAGTAAAAGATAGGCCACCTTATTGTCTTGTTGGTGCACAGCTAACATAGGAGCACATGGCTAGATGCATCAGATCTCAGTAATTCAGCAACTGAACTGGCAATCCTGCCCCTGTCCCTTAAAAACTCAACATAAAAATATAATGTAAAGAGAAAGATAATTCTTGACAGTGACATTTCCCTGGTTCCCTTCCCCTTGATGAAGTATGAAGACATTTCATTAGAATTGCAAGTAGTCACCCTTTGGCATGAATATTCTCCAGAACAATGCTTTCTGTTCAGGGATCAGTGTAGTGGAACAGGCAGATAGGAGAGGCACAGAAACACCAGTTTTAGTCAAAGTTCCTCAAATTTGTTAGAAAATTTGCAATAGTTTTTACATCAGATCTGCATACCCAAAGGTGTGTACAGATATCTCCTTTCATTTGCCTTTATGGACTTAAAAGCACAAATAACACAAGAATGAATTTTGTTTCAGTCTGGCATTTACACTGTGCTCTCATTAAATTTCTCTTTATATTATTTTAGATTACAGGATTTATATTTATAGTCTTGATTTCCTGGTCACAATCTCTTAGGATACACTTGATCTAGAGCATATCACTTAGAAGTGAAGTTTTGAGCATTTAACTACTATCATACAGGTTGTCCAAATTACCATACGCAGAATAAAAAGCCCAAATGTAAGCTCCAAAGGCAATTGTGTTTTGAACCCAGGGAAGCATCTGGTAAAATGTTCTTAACAATATTTGCATTTTAACTAAATAAGCAAGTGTTTACTAGGCACAAGAGAAGGAGAATAAAATTCTGGCTACATCCCAGATTAGCAGTCAGTTCAAACTGGTGAAGATAAAATAAAAATATCTTGGTCTGGAAGACTCATAAAAAACCAGCTCTCATAGTATTTTTACATTCCTCTGAATATCTCAGAACCTCAAAACTGTCCTTGTTGTCAGGATTTCTTGATGTCCGTCTTGCTTTTTTTTTTCTGTTCTTTTTTTATCTTCTGTTATCCCTTAAATAAAATGAACATCAACAATGTAGGAAATGTCTTTTGCTACAGTAAAAACGCATTTACATGCACCTACATGCCTGGACTAGCATCATTTTCCTTTAGACTTCCCTTGGTGCAGCTCTGTTCTTAGCCAACATGGCAAACCTGTTTTGGTGGGAAAGTTGGTATCTCATCTACTCAGAGTAGGTCTAGACAGTCCAGTGGTTAAAATGCTGGATTATCTACACAATAATCCTACTCTTTCAACTGTAATTGTATCTTGCACCTAGGAAAGTTACAACAGGAAGCTTGAATGAAATGGTAGCTTGCAAAATAACTGCTGAGTTCTATGGAGTCCAAGTGTTTAGTCAGATGACATTTACTGTGTGTTTTACTGGAACATCAGGCAAAGCACATATCCTGGAGGGCTATTCTATGAGCAGAATGAGCTTCTAATGGAAGGTTTTGTTAGAGGAGCAAGTCGTGACTTTGGAATGTGGCTTCTTCACCTTCTCCAGCAGTAAATGTAGCTCAAAACTAAATAAGATGACTCTAGCTACACAGCCCCTAAATGATGATTCAGGAGTCTGTCCCTCACTGCCCATAGTTGATGGAAATGTTCCTCAACTTCCTCATTACTTTCTTTAAGTCTATTTTTTTTTTAAATGAGTTACTTCAGGTTTATTTGTGTCTGTGTGTGTTCTAGGAGGTATTTAATTGTGTATCGAATTGGAAGGATACAGCAGATGAAATGACCAACACCAAGATGTGTTCAGGCATCAGCACTTTATTGAAGCTTTGCACTGCTTATACATCCTTTTCTCTTCCTCCACGCCCCAAGCACATGGCATTCTTTCACTTTTGATTCGTTACTGCTTAACTCACACACTGAGAACACGTGCCTAAACAATTGACGTGATTGGATAATTCCACTTGTTCACGAGCCATTCTTTTACTTCTGCCTGGTTATTGATTATAGCACACAACTGATCCCTTATCTTGTCTCATACACATTCTTGCTTGCTTGTCCATTTTGTTTTATTTTTCACTCAAGGTCAAGAATTAATTGCTCAAGGCTGAAGCTGCCGGCAGCTTTGGCTCCTGAAGCACCAACAGAAGGAAGAGTTCTTAGTTTTGTATTATTGTGGTTTTAATAATGTAAGGGGCCTTTATAGGAGTGTCACCTTCTACAAGAACAATAGACACTTTTCTGTACCAATGAAAGGAAAATACAAGGTGAGAGAGACAGATTAGAGGATCTGATATAAAGAATTAGCTCACTTTTCTGCAAAATTTAGCAGGTGTACGTGCTCATGTGTGTGCATAATTGTACATAGGAGTGATCATAGCTGTTTTAGCATAAGTCTCCTAGAATATATTCTTCACTGCTTTCATGATTAAGAAGCAAAAATTAAAAAACAATGAAGCACTTGGCTTCATTGGCATGCTGCCTGAATGACAAACAGGGGATGTGTTATTCTATAATTACCCATTTCCGAGTTCTCCAGTGGGACTGGAATCTCCTCAGCTATCCAGAGAGGTTTATCTCTTTCCTGTTATGCTGGAATGGACTGTAGCAATAACTGAGCCTAGACTGGTGCAGTTTCCTTGCTCCTGGCCTCCTTAGAGAATGAAGGCAGCTTTCACAGGAGGTATTCTAACAATAGGAGAAGCTTCATGACCACATCAGTCAGTGGTGATATTAATAAATATTTTTGTGGAGTCTGTACCTCAGACAGACTTCAGTGCATTCCATATACTCCTCTGTGGAGAACAAGGACCCTGCTGCAGGCTCTGAATACACAGATGAAACTTTCCTTCTTCCAGCTCCAAAAAAAAATCCTCCTTCTTTCTACTGGAAAAGCAGTTTTAGTGGCTTCTAGGCAAGTTTTTCTTGGCTGTTCTATGACACAGACAACAAATGCAACACTATAAAAAGATGTCAAGATAACAGCCTTTCAAAATAAAACCTGTCACTAATCCTAAGGGTAGGTGTACGGACAAGGAAAATCCTGACTTCCTCACATTGCTCCCTTAGCATCACTAATCCACAATAGAACAAGTAGTCCATGCTCTGTGTAATCCATACAGTTTTATCTGCTGAAAATTCACCATATACTGAAATTATAGTATGGATGAAAGCGATAAGAGCATAGGAGATACAAAGAAGAAAAGTGAAGAATTCAGCAGTAAGATCCTTTATTTTTTCTTCTTGGGTTTGTGGCATTCACATTTTCAAGGTTCTATTAATTTTTATATATACACATATTAATTTATATGCATATACAGAGAAGTTTGATTTATATATAAGGTAGAGGCATGAAATGTCTAATTCTACAGCACAGCTAAAGCTGCAAAATTATTTAATAATCCGTCAAGGACGACAGGAATAGGGTTAAAGACACTAAGACACATCTGTTACTTTCTTGTAGCTGCCCTGAAATGCATGTTAACCTAGCCTGTTAATTCACATTTTAAGATTTCTCTATGGAAGTGTTTCTAAAACAGTATCATTTAGATTTTCCATTTAGCTTCCTCAGAGGGGAGGCTGATGGCATATATCTGCTTCCCAAATTATTCTTTTTTCATAAGAAGACCATGGGCAGTCACAGTATATAATGGGAGTTGTGTGATGGGAGTTATTAGGACTATAAAGCATCTTTTTAAAGATCTTTTTTAAAAAACACAGACAAAACCCAAAGAAACAAAAAACATTAGCCTCATTTATTTCATTGCATTCCTGAAATAACTGACAGTAGCAAAGGGACCAACACTGATGAAATATTGCCCTGATAAGGAGCCTAAAAGGCATGTTGCAGAGAGACCTGGAAAATGAATTTATCGCTTTCTTCTTTGCAGTAGGAAGTGTGAAGCTGCTCTCTTTGCACCTGTGGCTGATTAAGATAGTCCTAAATTAAGGTTACAAGGAATAAGGAAAAATATGCTCAAGAGGAGAGTCTGGACTGCAGAAAAGAGAGGATAGATAGAGAAATACATTGCCTGAATTCCAAATCCAGAGGAAGACATGGATAGAAATCCTGGCCCTTATGAAGTGTGTTGGGTTTAAATTGCAAGGTTTTGATAACAAGAGGAACTGCAAGGGTGGCTTCTGTGGGGATACACCAGAAGCTGCCACCATGTTGGACAGAGGCCATTTCAGCTGGCTCCAAGATGTACTCACCACTCTCCGAGACTGAACAGATGAACAATGCTGGTGGTGCCTCTCTGATAACATGGAAGAAAGGGTAAAAAATGCTCTTCAGTAGCTTTGAGAGAGGGAAGTGAGAAAGATGTGAGAGAAACAACTCTGCAGACACCAAGGTCAGTGAAGAAGGAGGGGGAGGAGGTGCTCCAGGTGCCGGAGCAGAGTTTCACTTGCATTACATGAAGGATATCATGGTGAAGCACGGTTGTGTCCCTGCAGCCCATGGAAGACCACACTGGAGCAGATATTCACACTGAACTGTGACTCATGGAGAGGGGCCTAGCAGGGTCAGGTTTTCTGGAAGTATCTGTGCAGGAGCAGTCTATTCCTGAAGGACTTTACCCCGTGGAAAAAACCCATGCTGGAGCAGTCCTTGTAGAATCATATAATTGCCTGGTTGGAAAAGACCTTTAAGATCATAGAGTCCAACCATACCTGTCCACTACTAAACTGTAAATTCAAGCACCCCATCTACCCGTCTTTTAAATACCTCCAGGGATGGGGACTCAACCACCTCCCTAGGCAGCCCTTTCCAGTGCCTGAGAACCCTTTCAGTGAAGCAATTTTTCCTGACATCTAATCCATACCTCCCTTGGCACAACTTGCCTCTTATTCTATCACCAGTTACCTGGGAGAAAAGACACATACCCACCTCGCTACAACCTCCTTTCAGGTAGTTGTAGACAGTGATAAGGTCTCCCCTCAACCTCCTCTTCTCTAGACTAAACAACCCCAGTTTCCTCAGCCGCTCCTTATAAGGCTTGTTCTCCAGACCCTACACCAGCTTCATTGCCCTTCTCTGGACACGCTCCAGTGTCTCAATGTCTTTCTTGTAATGAGCGGCCCGGAACTGGACACAGTATTCAAAGTGTGGCCTCACCACTGCTGAGTACAGGGGAAGGATGACTTCCCTGGTCCTGCTGGCCACACTGTTTTTGATACAGGACAGGATGCTGTTGGTTTTCTTGGCCACCTGCGCACACTGCTGACTCATGCTCAGACGACTGTCTACCAACACCTTCAGTTCCTTTTCCACCAGGCAGCTTTCCAGCCACTCCTCCCCAAGCCTGTAACATTGCATGGGGTTGTTGTGGCCCAAGTGCTGGCACTTGGCCTTCTTGAACCTCATACAGTTGGTTGCCGCCCATTTATCCAACCTGCCCAGGCTTTCCTGGATTTAACTCCATTTGCCACCACTCTTTGCGCCCAGCCAGCCAGCCAGTTTTTAACCCAGCAGAGAGTATGCCTGTCCAGGCCATTGGCAGCCAGTTTCTCAAGCAGAATTCTATGGGAAATGGTGTCAAAGGCTTTTTGGTACACCATATTCCCAGCCTTTCCCTCATCCACTGGCCATCTTGTTGTAGAAGGAGATCAGGTTAGTCAGGCAGGACTTGCCTTTCATAAACCCGTGTTGACTGGGCTTGATCACCTGGTTGGCAGAGGATGTCTGCACTGCTACACATCAAGACTATGTCCTAAGAGCAGACTTGTAACCCTCCCTTCTGCCCTGGAAGGATTATTGCTTCCTGCCTTACCTGGACTTTGCAGCTCCCCAAAAGGGACGATTTTGGCCATGTTTAAAGACTTTTTTGCAGTTCCTGTCCTCCAGTAGGTGTCATGGGTAGAGGTAAGGCTGAGAGTGCTCTAGAAGGGTTGCACAGTTGAATGAAATTTGCATTTCACTGAAAGATCATTTGGCCCATAACCAGCAGTAGATGCTGGGTGCTGAGGGAAAAGCAAAAGGACAAGGCAAGCATGGAACTGTCTTTCCTTCAGCTACCAATGATCTGCAGCTCAGGAAATACCTGATCCAGAGGCAGTTTCTGTACTTCTAGTGATCTGAGAGGTTCCTGTTATAGTCAAAGAAATAACTAGTCTCTTCTAAGGCCAAATTATCTCACCATAAAGTAGTTATTTGAAATTAGTCAAATGAATCATTCCCTGGGAGGACTTATTTCTTTCCTGTGACTGTAAGAAGGTGGAAACTAGCTTGCATGAAGATATCTACCCTGTCAATGAAGTGAAGTGAGGTGAGATGACTCCTACAATTGTAGGTGGGCAGTCAACAAGGTGGAGGTAAACCTTCTTGGGACATAAAATTTTTAAATCAGAGTAGAACTTGCAAAATAGCAATTGCTTATGGCCTCCCTACACAGGTGCAAAAGGTTGAGGAATATTTTAAAGCCACTCTTGCTGTGAGCACATTGGAGGAAAATTGTTAAAAATAGGTATGCATTGTCTAAGAAAAATATATAAAGTATCGTTTTCTGTAAAGTAGGTGGAGAATAAGTAGCAGATTGGCAGACTACTCAGTGAAGAGTACACAACTGTGCTCTTCCTTGAACTTTCAGGGGGGCATGATAGGGCTGTGTGTTTCATAATTCATCTGAGAGTTTGTCTGCAGTCAAGGTAGAGAAGAGATCAGACATCTTCAAACTCTTCTGTTCCATTAGTAGTTCCTCTGATCAGCACTCGTTTCCCCGCACTCCCTCCCTCCTTCTCTCTGTATACTTCATGTGATTTAAAGAGTAAAAGTCCTGCTTCCTTAGCTCTGAGCTGCAGGGGGGCTGACTTTCCCAGCCAAAAGATGCACAGTATGGGGGTGTGCTTTGCCCATCTTTTCCTTCTGAATGGGCTTTGAAAATTGATGATGTGAGTAGAATTTCACTATAGGAACTTTCAGGATCTGCTGTCTGGTGAGTTTTGTATTTGGGTGATTTGAAAACAAATATTTGGTGCCAGGTGGCTTGTTGCAGAAAAAAAAATGTTGATATAAAGGAGGAAAAAGAGCAATTATTTTAAAGTTTGCTTTCTCTCCTGTGGCTAATTCAAACAATTATAAACTGATGACTGTTTGCTTGGTTCAGGAAATGGGTCAATGAAAGGTTTCCTACAGGCACAAAGAAAAACTTGCACTTACTTTGGATAAAGAAAAACAAGCAAAAAAAAAAAATAAAGGTACTTAGAGACTGTTTTACCAGCAAAGTCTTAACAGAGGGAAGTCCAGAAAGATCAGCATTGTTGTTGTCCAGAGATCTCACTTTTAAAATAAGCTCTTGAAGTTTGAAACTATCATTTTACTGTGCGTTTGGGAAATATGTAGGATTCTGCATCCCCAACCCACATACGAACTTTTAGGTATTTGCAATACAGGAAAAATATTATAATAAATCAAGTATCTACATTCTTGTTGAACAGCATAAGTGGGGTTCATTTAAATGAAGTGAGACTTTTGTTTGCCTTCAGCTTTGATTGGCAAAACAGGACTAACTCGATTAGTCCAGAGGCAAATGCCACACTGGGGTGTGTGAATAGGATGAGTGGCTTTGAGTTGAACGCTTGTTCATATTTTCTTGGCTTCATTCAAACCTAAAAGTCCAAAGCCATAAGAAAGCAAAAAAAATAAAAGAATATTTCTTTGGCATGATTTAAAAAGCTTGGCTTGTTTTCAAGTGAATGCAAGAAAACAATTATTTAAGCCAATACACAGCTGAGCAGAAAAGGAACCAAATGTGAAGAGGCTGAGAAACAATGTACTCCCTCACCATGATTCCAACTGTCACCTTTACTCTCCCTCGTACCACCTCTCACTCTGGAGACTCACAGGTCACTCTTGTCTTAAGTCTGTTCACCTCTGTAAATCTCATGTGTACAGAACTAAACTCTTGTCATTCATTAAAGCACACCAAGGTGAAGGTAACTGTAATTGTATATAATTAACTTTTTTTCCCTGTTCCTTAATAGTTAAGATTATGAATATTGTTTCCACAGTTTGCAGTAATGAGGCTTGAACTCTTACCTTAAAAAAAAAAAAAAAAAATAGGGTATAATAAGGCAACTGCTAGATGTTTTGTAAAAAAGTGCCTTTTTCTAGATGTCTGTGTCTCTGCAGAAAATTCCACCTTACAGTGGAGGTGGGAGGATTTCTTTTCTATTCTCTGCAGACTAGACCCAAGTTGTTCATGATGAAGCATCCTAGAAATGGATAGTTCAAGCAGGTGAATCTACTTAAAATTATTTAAAACCTACTACATACACTTCAATGTGTCAAGAAGTCATAAGGAAATCCCAGCGCTACTGAAAAAAAAAAAAAAAAAAAAAAGGGTAAGAAAAGGAACCACAGAGGGTGTTAGCCAGTTGTTGTATCATTAATTCAGGGTCCATTTAGACTAGGTCTCTTGGGATAACCCAAAGCACAGATATTTTTTGTTACCTGTAATTGTAGATGCACTCTACATCAGTGGGCCTGTCTCTTAATTCATCCACCACTGCAGTCACAGGGTACCTGCTCCAGAGCAGCAGAAGCTGTGGGAAATGTTCCTCTGATCTCAGTAACTGACCAGTTTAGATATCTTGGCTTCTTCCTGATCTTTCTCAAGGTCTTCTAAATGTAAACAAGATGGTTAAACATTTAATTTGACATTTATTACTTTTGAATATTCATAAGCAATTGAATATTAAGGACACACCTACTGCAGAATTCAAATTTGACGGAACCTCTCATTGTGTGCATGTGAAATCTAAGGCATGAGCACCAGGCAGAGCTATGGTATGTGTTGTTCAAATCCCTTTTGTGACTAAAAGCAATGGACTTCTCTTCTGAAAGAGCTAAAGGGGCTGCTCGAGTTTTGTCTTTTCCTAATGAGATTGTCTTGTGGTATCCAGCTAAGAGACTTTTCTGACCTAAGGAGTTAATTTAAATACTGCTAAAACCATAACATACTTTCTTATGTTGTTGGTGGATTTCCAGTGCACAGGGGTCTTTTGGCCAGCACAGAACCTAAACCACAACATAGTCTAGAATCTAGGCATAGGAAGCTAAGCATAAACCGGAGCAGCCCTAAAGTTACTCCAATTTATAACAGAATCCCAGAATTGCCTTGATTGGAAAAGTCCTTTAAAATCATCAAGTCCAATAATTAACCCAACACTGACAAGTCCCCGAATAACCCATGTCCCTCAGCACTATGTCTACACGACTCTTCAATCCCTCCAGGGATGGGGACTCCACCACTGCCCTGGGCAACCCCTTCCAATGCCTGAGAGTCCTTTCAGGAAAGAGATTCTTCCTCACATCCAATCTCAACTGCCCTTGGCACAACTTGAGGCCATTTCCTCTTGTCCTGTCACTTGTTTCTTGGGAGAAGAGACCCACCCCCACATCTCTATACCCTCCTTTCAGGGAGCTGTAGAGAGTGAGGTCTCCCCTCAGCTTCCTTTTCTCCAGTTTATGCTGGCAACCAAACAAATTGCTGAAGCACAAATGGTGGCATAAAGCCTAATTTGCCTTCAACACATCCCCAAGCAAGATATGCCACATGCCATGATGAAATTGGGGTGAGATCAAGGTCTCACTGTTGAAAGTATCACTATGGCTTTATAGCAACATTTTTTGTGTGACAATATTTCTCTACTATGTTTTCTTATTAACACTCTTTTAATTCCCTCATATTATCTACCTGTTTAAGAGGTATTTTGCCTTCATTGTAAAACCAGGACTCACATCCAATAATCTTTCATAAAAAAAAAAAAAAAAAAAAAAAAAAATAAAAACAAATGCAAAGGGCCAAATTGCTGAAGCACAAATGTGGCATAAAGCCTAATTTGCCTTCAACACATCCCCAAGCAAGATATGCCACATGCCATGATGAAATTGGGGTGGAATCAAGGTCTCACTGTTGAAAGTATCACTATGGCTTTATAGCAACATTTTTTGTGTGACAATATTTCTCTACTATGTTTTCTTATTAACACTCTTTTAATTCCCTCATATTATCTACCTGTTTAAGAGGTATTTTGCCTTCATTGTAAAACCAGGACTCACATCCAATAATCTTTCATAAAAAAAAAAAAAAAAAAAAAAAA
>NW_010330881.1:30371-75526 GCF_000700745.2 Antrostomus carolinensis
AATGCAAAAGGCTTTGTTTCCCTTGGATAGTTGGACAAAATGCATTTAATAATATCATCTATTTTTTTTCTCCCTGATGGGCAGAAGACTGTTAAAATTAATGGAATCATATTCTATAGATTAAGAAATTTAGATACGTAATGATGGAGAAGAGACTGGATGCATACTAGAGCAGACATGTAAACTGCAAATGATTAATCCTGAAAACTGAATCCAGTAAAAACAGAAATCCAAAAATATTCCACTTTCAGAGTTGTTTGCTGTAATCAGATTACAGGATTCTCTGAAAGATTCCAAAACCTTTTCAAAGAAGCACTTCTGCAAACAAAGCTCTATAGAGGAGGCAGGATCTTACAGGCAGCTATTTTGTTTTAACACACAATTATATGTAATTTGTCTAAATATTTTGTTAATTGTTTAAGATCTTAACATATTGCAGTGTGTGCATTCCTTTTCAGTGCTTTCTCATTCACTTTTTAAATATGACAGAAAAAGTCATATCTGGGTTCCTCTTTTAAATATACTCTTTTTGAACATGATAACTTGATTCCCTTGGCTTAAAACACCTCAAATTACAAAGCATGTGCATTCTTCAGGAAACATACACCCCCACACACAGAGTATATCAGATGAAATTGCTTTAAAATAATCCTTTTTTTTTTTTTTTTCCCTAACCAATGACAGATTAAAAAAAAAAAAAAAAAAAAAAAAAAAAAAAAAAAAAACTGTTCCCAGGAGACATTTTGATAAGAGCTTTAAGTTGATTACTTTTTATATCCCGTGTCCTGTTTGGCTGATAAGCTCCCAATCTCCATCCTTTCACATTGTTTTTATCTTCCTGTGCTGAACCCATCTACTCAATGTCATCTTTTAGTTGCTGGCGTGAAGGTGGCAGTGGAGGCGGGGGAGAGAGGAAACATGAGAGTGGCACGGTCCAGCACCAAGTCAGAGATTAAGGGTCAGTCTGCCCACACAGATAACTGCTACACTCTCAGGAATTAAATTTGTTAATCTTTGGAATGCTGTTCATCTTTCATTAATCATATAAGCTATAACAGAGTCTTTGATCTAAATGCAGCATAGCCAGAAACCTCCTGCTTCTTTTAGCTCTGATCTATGAAATCTGAGTCTTCGGGAGGAATGAAGACTTCTTTTAAACTTGTCTCCTAACCCTCTCCTGCTTGATTTACAGAGAAATGGGATGGTTTAATGGTTAAGTCATTTTACTGGAGTTTCAGGAGTATGGATTTGATGCATGACCCTGGGCAAATGCTGTCTGACACTGACAGCAGAAAGGTGATTGCATTGATTGACAGGTATCTGTTCACTACTAATCTCTGCTGGATGGTACCTGAACTGCTTTGTTTGATAGGGTCACCTCCACCAACCTGGCTCTGCCAAAAGCATGGTCTTCCTGAAAGAGGATAGAAGTCCTGTCCTGGGTTACATCAATCCCAATATACTTTGACATAGGCAATGATTTGTTTTGTTAGTGTTAAAGGACACTCAGATGTTTAGAAGGACCATGTTGTAAGGATATAATTAAATTCATCAAGCTGTTTTTTTTGTTTTTTTTTTTTTCTAACCAGAAAAAAAAGTCTGGAAAAAAGGATGGTGATTGACTATGAGGTTTTACTATTTAATCTTTTGTAGATTAATACACTATCTAGCATGACTTCCTTGCAGCACAATTAAAATTGTTTCCTGATCTGTATTTTGTAAATGTAGGATAGAAAAGCGCTGTGAAATTAAATCAAAGGATCTTCAACACTCTGAAATACAGTCATTATGCTGTTATGAACTGGGTGTGGATTATTGACACAACTAAAATACAGTTAAATTGAGTAACTAACAAAAAAACCCCCCAAAAAAACAAATAACAAAACAAACAAACAAACAAACAAAAAAAACCCCCAAAACTCTTTACATGTGCTCATATGCCACAAAACCCCAGCATGTAGTATCTTGGTAGAGCTTCACTGATTTCTGAAGGACTCATCTTCTTTCAAGGATCATGCACCTGATTCCAGCCCCGTGGCTGATTCTGAAATGTGCAGTTTGCCCTACATACAGAAGGATGATAGGACCAAACTGGTGCTGGAGCATGTCCAGAGAAGGGCAACAAAGCTGGGGAAGGGTCTGGAGCACAAGTGTGATGAGGAGTGGCTGAGGGAACTGAGGTTGTTTAGTCTGGAAAAGAGGAGTCTGGGGGGAGACCTTCTCACTCTCTCCAGCTCCCTGAAAGGAGGGTGTAGAGAGGTGGGGTTGGTCTCTTCTCTCAAGTAACAAGTGACAGGACAAGAGGAAATGGCTTCAAGTTGCACCAAGGGCAGTTGAGATGGGATGTAAGGAAGAATTTCTTTGCTGAAAGGGTTCTCAGGCATTGGAAGGGGTTACCCAGGGCAGTGGTGGAGTCCCCATCCCTGGAGGGATTGAACAGTTGTGTAGACATAGTGCTGAGGAACATGGGTTAGTCGGGGACTTGTCAGTGTTGGGTTAATGATTGGACTCGATATTAAAGGTCTTTTCCAACCAAGGCAATTCTGTCCTCTTAACTGTGATCTGTTCTTACCAAAGATTTTCTCTCTACTCTTTGCTGTGTAGATAGAAGTGCCATTCCTCTAGGAGGAACAAATCTTGATACTTAACTTCATATTTTGAACTATTTACTTTAAAGAATCACTTCTTTGGTCATATTCACAGCTATAATAAATAGAGGTTCTTGCTAGAACACTGATTCACGGAAAATATATATGTGCAGTCTCTTACATTTTCAAGTAATATAATCGATATTAATTGTTGTACTGTAAGGTAAGATTCATTCTTCACTATGAATGGGGTGGAATATGAGTTTCATTAAATCTTCTCTATTTCAGTGCAATACAACAAAAGCCAAGTTAAACTCCAGCTTTGAGAATTTCTGCAGATGGTACAAATGGAATATATAAGAACTTAGTAAAAAAAAAAGTCATGTTTCAAGTGTCAAAACATAATTCAACATGTTTAGAGTGTCCTTGTAGAATGACAGAGAAAAAAAAAATATAATTAATTGATTCATGATAGAGGCATAGTTGAGACCATCAGGTTTACATTTGGCTCTGGCACTGTTTTCTCTGAGTGACTTCTGGCCAAGCTATCTAGTTTCACTATGACTCAGTTTCCCAGTTGTAAAACAAGGAGTAGTTGTGTGCCTACAGCACCCAGCTGTTGTGAAGATCAGCTCTGCAAAATGCTTGGATAAACTCAGATGCATAAGAGTCCTGTAAGGTTGGCAGTGAGCTTTTTGCAGTTTGCCTGAATTGAAGAGAGAGAAAATGATATGAAGAACAGAGGTGTTAAACATCCTTCCTGGGGGCTGATTCCATTCTGCTTCATATGTTTATGGCACATTCCGATTTGGCAGAATCTAAGGGATGGGATTTTTAAAAAATATTTGAAGTATATTCTTTACCTGGGAAGAAAAACTTCCCCAAATGTATGGAGCCACTGACTTGATGTTTATTTTACTAAATCAACAGCCTAAAACCATGTCTTTGGGATATGACTATTTCTCACCTCTCTTTTCTTTGGGATGCTGTACTAGAATCTAAGACTTTCTCATGTATTCCTTCACAATGAAATTATTGACCTTTTATGAGATAAAGATAAAGCCCAAGATGGAAAACTAGGAGGTGCTATAATAAAGAAATGTGAAAGGACAAGAAAAGTTAAAGAGATTAATAAAGAGAAGGAGAAAAAAGACACAAAAAGACATCTTTGCACAAGCCTTTCATTAGCTTTTAATAATGGCTTTAAACTGGAAGAAAGTGGATTTAGATGAGATATGAGGAAGAGATTATTTCCTGTGAGGGTGGTCAGACACTGGCCCAAGTTGCCCAGAGAAGCTGTGGCTGCCCCCCCCCTGGAAGAGTTCAAGGCCAGGTTGGATGAGGCTTTGAGAAACCTGGTCTAGTGGAAGGTGTCCCTGCTGATGGCAGAGGGGTTGGAACTGGATGACCTTTAAGGTCCCTTCCGACCCAAACCTTTCTCTGATTCTATGATTGGCAACAGGGCATGACTGACCCTCAGTGCCAGTGTGGTTTGTGTTAATGCTACATCACCCTGGTTCATAGAAACCCAGTACAGAATCATTACTCAACTTTCCCTAACAATCAGTTTAAAATTGCTGACAAAGAATAATAAGTTCCATAAGCCAATGAAATGTGTTGAATCCCACCACTGTTTCCACTTCAGAAGTATGAAGTCAAGCATTCCTGACTAAAACACTATGTTTGGGAAAAAAAATCTTGGCTGTGAACATTCTGTAGTGATAAAAAAGTCATTAGCCTAAGCTGAGATCAGAAATACCCACATACCAGGGCAATGCATCTGAATATATTAATCTATTCCTTATATTTACAGCTTATTGTTAATCTTTTCTTTATTTTTACATCTGCCAGAGAACAAATCACATCATTTGTATTATGTAACATAGTAGGCTTATTTTTATTATCATTTTTGTTTTGAAACAATTATTTTATTATAATTTGAAACAAAAATTAACTTTTTTTTTTCTTTCTAAATTTCTCATCTTCCTTTTTTGCACGCCACCTATGTGGCTATCGTGTAGTTTTTAACTTCATGAAGAAGTAGAGCTCAGTAATCTATTCATGGAAATGACAGACAGCAGCACCTAAATGTCATCCTCCAGCAGCCTCCTTGTTAGACACTAGGAAATTCACTCAATCTCATTCAATGTGTTATAATACATTGGATGATCAGAGGTGAAGCCTAGAGGATTACATCTAGAAAAGATTCAGGCACCTAATACCTACCTTACACTGAATTTTAGTGCTGACATCCCTTTGAGCCATCCAGAAATCAAATCAAATGACAAGCTGTCTACAAGTGTCTAGAGAGTGGCACAGGGAAACCTGACTTGGGAAACTGCACCAAATCTGAGATTTCTCTAGCTGTTTCAACACTGTGCCACACCCACTGTGATGTCTATTCTACATACATAGTACAGCCAGAAATGCATTGATGTGATTCATAAAACCAGAGCAGACATTGGAACTGAAAGCTCCTCTTTCCCACAAGGTGTTCATGTCACTGAGTGACATGCTTTACCTCTGGCCATTCAAAATTTCCTTCCTCCTACTTGTTGGTCTACCTTTATCAGGAAGCATACCTTCAACAGCCTTGTCTGTACTTAGGGCACTCTGCAGATTTATTAATTGTGTTTTCCAAAACCTGTGAAAGTAATTTAACCCAAGTTTCCCACTTGCTGAACCAGGCTGAAGTTGGACATCAACCTTGCTCATCCACTTGTCTACAGCCAAAGAAATAACTGGGGTGTTAACATGTTGGAGACAGTTTTGGCACCAAATCTCAGTCTCACATTGGCTCAGGCTAACAGTGACATGACCAAGAGGCAGGATTTGAAATCTTTCATCGGGCTTTCTTCTTGCCTCATGCAAACCTCTTTTGGCTCAAATTGTGAATTGCGTTATTATGGACTCAACCCTGCCTGGCATTGTTTTAGATTTTTTTTTTTTCTGTAAGATTTTAAAGTCAGATAGAAGCTTTGAAAAGTGAATAGTCAAAAAATAGCAGTTAGTCATTAATTGTTCTCAGTAAACTTACATTGGTAGTGGTACTCGGGTTTTAATTCTTCTTCTTATATTGACTATTTTCTTACTTCAGTTTCAGTAGTCAATGGGCTGAAGTACTTAATGAAATATAAAACCAAAGGAATCCTGATGGAAAAAAAAAGAGTATATTCAACAGGGAAAAACAAGGGAGACAGAAGTTGGTCCTTCCATGTGTTGGATGCACTCCAGAATTATCACTGGAAGAAGAATGGGTCACTTCCCTAAAGCCTACTGACTATGGAGATAGAGAAGTGCCTGACTAAATACAGTTATGTGGCAAGCTGTGCTGTATGGAGGCTGAGCAAACACAAAAACAAAACAAAGCTCCAGGAGGTCATCTTAGAAAAAAACAGTGATTAAGAAAATGATTATCAGGAATAAAATACTGACATTACATTGCTCTTGAAAGCTGGATCAGAAAGAGAGAGAGGAGTTGTGTTCCTCATATACCAAAATTATTAAAAGGGATTACCATTATGACCTGTAGCTGAATACAGTCTTGTCCTCTAACATAAATGTGCAGACTCCTGGAAGTTAAACTGAAAAGGCATCAGGATTGTTATTACTTGAATGAGTAAAAAGTCTTCATGATACTGCCCTTGAAAGATCGTGGTATATAAAGGAAAACATGGTAAAGATTTGTTCTGATCTGTTGTATTATATCAGCTGAGTTAGGGATATTCATCAATGAGCTCTGTTGCATGACTCTCTGGAGTATGAATCTGATCTCAGCTGGTTAGTAGACACATTAAAATTGGAGTGGGGACCAACCTCTGTTGTTTCATTCTAAAATGCTTTTTGTTGCTTGCTTGTAGCAAGACAAATGCAGCTTTCTTTGCTTGATTTGAGAGGGATTTATGATGAAAAGAGAAGTATCTGAGGCTGACAAAACTAAGAGATTAAATTCTTTCTTGCATCAAGATCCAGCTGGCAGAAGGAGAAAGCAGGTTGAGAAGGAAGTGTAAGGGCAGTAGGGAATCTTTTGAAGCACTGTCTGCAAAATTAATAAAGAGATTAATGCTTCTTATGACAGCTAGTGATGACCTCTAAGGAGTACTTTTTGAAGTGTGGTCCTATTTTACCCCATTTGCCTTCACACATTCACATGGATTTGGTCCCATAACAGACTTCTTATGCTGATTTATCATAACTGAAAATATTTTCCTTTTTTGTCTGTTCTGAAAATATTTTTATAGAAGTTAAACACACTGGGTGTCTCTAATTAAAGTCAGGATACTGCCATGAGTCTGAAAATTGAATGATTTTTAAATATTGATGTACAGCAAGTGTAACTGGAATGTTAATATATTTACATGGCATTGTGGGTTTTAATGTTGTTCCAGGTATCTGTAAGCACTCTGATACTAGGGACTTCATTTCCAAAACAACTAGATATTTTGAGCGTTCAGATCAAAATACTCCATAAATGCCACTATCAGGGCCAAAAAGGAATTCTGAAAATACCCTCTTCGGGTGTCCAAGCTTGATTCCTGAAAATTGAGCCATCCATGTTCACCAGTGTTTTAAAAATGTAACCTCGAGTAATGCAGTTCTACTTTTAAAATCCCACTTTTTTATCACTTGAGACACATCTTTTGTAAGAGAGGCAGGGTATAGCAAGGATAAAGCTAAACCTTTTCACACTCCGCAAAGCATTGTAGGATAGAATTAAACTGAAATCAGTTGTTCGTTCACTGAACCATAGGAAGACATTCAGCCTTGGGGGATTTTTTTTTCCCCCTGTCTTTAGCCACATGAAATTTAAGTATCTTATCTAGTCAGAGGGGATAGAGAGAGAAATGTAACTCCCCGGGATGGTATCTCAGATTGGGCTGAGTGGGTGTCTGGATGTAGCTATCTCTCTCCATTGGCCAGTTTGGTTTAGATTATTTCTCTGATAAGTATTTTCAAAGACTTTGGATCTGTTGCCCTGAGATGCTACTGGGGAAGTATCATAAGCTACCAGGCATAAGATTCGCCTCCCCTGACTTAGATATCTACTGTGTAGGTGACTGTATGTAAGCTGGTTCACTGGACTCCCTCCAGAGCGATTCAAGAAAAACGAGATAAGATTCATTTAAATTATTTCAGAAGTTTGTTTTAAGATGAAATGATTTTGCTTCTGGAGGTATATTTACTCTACATGAAGTCAGAGAAGTACAAAGGAAGCCCAGGTTGGCTAACTCAGATGAAAGCATCTGCACATTGCAGAAGATTGTGTCTGGGCAAATATTCCTCCTCTGTAACCATACCAATGTTCTTTAGATAACAGACTATAATAGCTTCCCTACCTTTAAATGCAAAAGTTAAATAACTTGTAAACTGTGCTTGTTTTGGTAGATCAATAAAGCAACTTATCCTTTGTGTATTTGTATGCTTTATTCTGTAATTTTTAAATTCATGCTCTTTGTTCAATAAATTGTAACATATCCTTGCACTGTTGTTACAACAAAGGTCTATACTGAAGGGTACATATGTACACAATACTCAAAACACTGTCCCAGCTCTGGTTTAACATACAAACAATGAGAATTCTGTCTGTCACCATTTTGCAAAATGTGATTTAAACAGGGCATTTTTCAACAATTACAAATTTTCCTAACAAACACCAGTAGTCAGTGTCTCAGAGATATTTCCTCACTGTTTTAATGTCAAGATGAAGGAAGAAGAGTTACAGTATTTCTTGTACATGACACCAAGTGTAGAACAAGGAAACAGAATTGATGACATCTTCATGCAAAATTATATTTCTTGATTTTTCCTACTGCTGTACCAAATACCTAATACCTAGAGCATTTATTAATAAAAATATTTAAATGTTTTGCTTGACAAAGTCGCCATGTAAACCAGGGCACTCACCGGCAGAACAATGGTGGGAAACCATAGGAATGTGTTTTAGATGAGCTGCTTTCAGTGTAGTCTATAGAAAACCACTTTGGGATGAAGTTCTGGCTTCAGGAAAGTGATCTAACCATTACTGAGGTCAACAGGGCAAAGACTTTAGCCACTTCCCCTCTTTCACTGTCTGTGCAATTTGAAGACTATTAATGAATGTGTTAATTAATGTTTGCTTAGGGCTTTGGAGAGGCAATGGACCACCAAATTGCTCATTAACAGTGGTAAACATCAGAACTTAAGTCCCCACTCCTCGCCACAGGAAGCACAACCGCTCTCACTTACTGGCCATCAACCATAATCTCTGCACCATCTTCTGGCTCATCCAAGTTGTCCAGCGGCAGCACTTCCATCTAATAATATTAATTCTCCTGTGAAAGATATTGATCAAAATCCTGCTGTCACCCTAATTTCAAACTTTAGATACGTTTTAATCTGGTTTTGCTTCTCATGCTGTAGTGGGAGGGAGACATGAGAATAAAGAAAAAAACTAAACTCTGCAGAAGAAGGGCACAAGCGAATCAAATTCTGTAACGGTGGTTAATAATTATGGTAGCAAAATGTATTTCTGGGTTAACTGCAAGTTTAAATATTAGACTTTAGCATAAGTCTCTGTAGCCATGTTCCTGAGCTCTTGAGAACAAAGCTGTTTGAAGGTGCTCAGGAAGCCCTTAGTGGGAGCAACGCTAGCAGGAGCTGTACAGTGTACCAACATTTCCCCCGGAACCTCCATCTCTTTTGATACCACTTAAGATCTCATGAGGTATTTCAATGAAAACCACTGGGATGGAGATGACACAGTAAAACAGAAAGAGGGAGAAAGAGAGTGTGCCAAGCTCTAGGGAGTATATAAATATATTATAAGGTTCTGGAATGCTCAATAATTAATTCTGAGCAAGAATTATCTCTTTTTTCTTTCTTTTTTTTTCTTTTCACTATGGAAAGAACAACAAAACAAAGGCTTAGGTATTCCCTTCCCCCACTAAACTCAGTCACCAAAGCAAAAAGGAGTTTAGTTTAACCCCTGACACATATAAAGTTATCATCTTATCTGCTATTTGCTCACACATCTTTTCCTTCTGTTCCCAAACTACTTCTCCTTTCCTTTGCAGCTTTTTTTAATCCATGACAGGAGATCTACTTTCCACCTACTTTCTGTTTTCCCACACACTGTGTTGCTGTTTAATCAGAATTTCTGGAGCAATCCCAAACACCACTTGTCTTTGTTTCCTCGTGCAGTTTAACCTTCTGCAGTGACTCTTGCTTTCAGCAACACGTGCCACAAGTGATGTCTGCATCGGCTTTTTTTTTGCGGCTGAACAGTTGGAGTTGTCTCATTTTCTGTTCTTCATCTTGGGCTTTGTCCTCTTCATTTAACTATGAGGTGATAAGGCTGCAGGATGTGCCTTAATGTAGCTTCTCCTAAGGCAGATCCGGATGAGCCGATGCGGTTATGTGGCACTGGGAGGCTTGTCAACCACGATGCAATGGTGAGATAACGGTGTCCCTGGGCTGGGTCCTCTTCTCCAGGTTCCATGCTGGCTAACAGGAGATGAAGACTTGGGATTTTGCATGGGTTTTTTACAGATTTGTCTCTTTTACTGAAATATAGTAACACCTTTCCAGGAACTGCTACTTGGGTCTCCTAATTTTCCTCCTGTGTTGTTTCTCATGTTTGCACACACGTGCATCTGTAGAAAGTGTTGCTGATAGTTTAATCAAAAGTAGAGATAATGCAGCAGCTCTGTTAACTGTCAGAGCTTCCTCCTGAAAATAAGATCCTCTTAATATCCACAGTGTTTATCATTTCCTTTACACTAGAAGAATGCTCTGAATTGGGTCTCCCTTGTGTCAGGCAACAAGAATAAAACACAGCCCTTGACCTGAAAAAAAAAATCTTCGCAGGAAGAATAAATAAAAGGCAGAAAAGGCAGGAGGAACTCCTGCAGAAATGAGCAGAAAGAGGAATGTTTTCAAATGTCATGTTAGATTTACAGCGCTGGTACCTCTCATTTTTCCTCAGTCTTTGTTGAATCTGCCTTTCTTTTGTTTGCTCGTGGGTATATTCTATTGTGTGTTCTCAGCTGATTCAGGGTTTGGAGGGAAGACTGAGATCCATGGAGTTATTTTAAGACACAAATTCATGATGGTAAATGGAAAAGAGTAACTGTGCTTCAGTTATTATTCAGTTTTGCCTTCAAGATGGCCCTGTGGTATGGCTATGTCAATATTACATTTGCTAAATAAAAGTCTCTGCATCTGAAGCTGTTTAAATACAGTAACATAAAAAAAAAACCCAAACAAAAAAACAAAAACCCCAAATCAGATTAAAAACACGTAAATAAAATAAAATAAAATAAAAATAAATAAATAACATAACATAACATAACATAACATAACATAACATAACATAACATAACATAACATAACATAATAATATAAATCCAGAACAGCCTACTATTTCTACATAATGCTCAGAGCAGGAGTTACCACCCTTCTCTTCCATCTCAATTTAGCCTGTCTTATTAAAAGTATTGAAATGAATGCCTTTTTATTTTACTTGCTCAACATGAATTTATACATAAAGCCTTGTAATAACTACATATTTTCTTCATTTTAGTGATGCGAACACTGAGTATAACCATTACCTTCATTGTCAGGCAATGGAGAAGTAAGTTGAGAATAAGCTGATGCGTTAGTTTATTCAAAACTAACCACAGCATAATGAAATTTATTATTACCGAAGATATTTCCATAGCTAATTTTTCTGAAGGAGCATGTAGTGTAATGATTCTAGGTTTTACGTGGTTCACAACCTTTGTGTCAGCTTCATCCATAAACCATCTCTAATGGCTCTTACTTTTTTTCTAAGTACTTGGAGACTTAGTGATGAGAAGCACTAATAAAAAAGGGGTAATAGGAATAGAGCATAGGACTTGAATTTAAAGAAATTTGGAGAAGAACAAAAAATATTGCCATTGATTGCCTTACAACAAATCCTTCAGGAAATAAGTGTGGTGTGAAAGAAATTTAAATCACTGAGTTAAATATTCAACCTTATCAGAAATGGTTATCTATGTTTGAGAGTATCGGGGTTTTTCCTTATGGTGACGGTATGGTCAGCCCTGTAAAATGTGCAGCATTATTCAAAAAGCCTTTGTTCAACCATGTAACAATGCAATTAATGTTGTAAGTGGCATCTTGACACCACTAATTATTCAGGACATGGCAAGAGACATGGGAAGAATGAAACAAGAAACAGGGAAATGTCATAAGTCAGAAGGAGAGCTGGAGTCATGTGTAATCCTTGTTTTTACCAGCATAAGCTCTTTAAGGATTAGGGATTGTTATTATATTTGTGTCTTGTTAAGATGAGTACCTTGACTGTGCTGAATAAATAACAAAATAATTAAGAACAGCAAGTAACTAAAACATGAAGTAGACCAGAAAGAGTGCAGAAAGTAAAGGTGAGATTGCTTTGTTATTCAGTTGCATTTATAGTCTCACAGGAGTTGTGAGCTTTTAGGGCTTTCATATATGCAAACTAAAGTGTAAATGTTTGATTTGGGCTACCAAGGATGATTTCCCTAGTCCTATGTATTCAGCTGAGAGAATGAATGAAATCAATAAGTGTGAATGTTTGTCAAATTACATTTGGACCTAATGAGAGAGAAAGCTCATCATCATGCTCGAGAGAGAGCAAAGGATGTAGACTCAAAAACATGAGGGAAAAAGAAAGAATTATGTTCTGCTCTGCTTCGTACCCAACCTTTATCACTGCATGATCTGAGCGCTTTCCAGTAGCACATTAAGCAGTATGACTAACATCTGTCACACCAAGATCTGTTCTCCCTGTCGCTTTTTCCATCACCACAACTCCCCTTGAAAAAAGTGGGAGCATTTGATGTGCAGAAGACAGTTGCATTTTGGTAGGTTTTGGGAGGGGGGTTTTGTGGCTTGTTTGTTTGTTTGTTTGTTTTTATGTGCAGACAGGTCTCTGTTGAGGTTGGCAAGTGCACTGGAGTGACATATGAAATATAGATGATAAGGTCTGCAGTAGTTCTGCTGAGGTTTGTTAACATCTCACACACTCATCAGTCCTTAAAGGAAGATTCACAGTAGTGTTACAAACCAGAAAACCCCATCGGTAGGGTTGTGCAAGGACTTTGGGGAGACTTCGAGGATGAGTCAAACCCTGAGGTTCAAACTCAGCCCTTAAGCCCCATCCAAGTCAAAAGGAGTTTTGCCGCAGGAGGAACAGACTGAGGATTTCAGCATTTGGCCTTGTTAATGTTAACTCTGATAAAACTCCAAGATTTGTCGATATTGATTCCATTATACTCTGTTCTCCACAGATGATAGTGCTGATGCTGATTTGAAATGCATTGGCATTCATGAAGTTATTTCTCATTTTAACACTCAGATAACTGGGAGCAGGACCAGGACATCTGGGTTTCAGATTTTCCCTGAAATGTGGTTGCTGGGATTTGTGTTGTTGATTTTTAAAGATAACAAAATATATTCAGCCAGACTGCAAAAGAGAAAAATAATCCATTCCAGAGATTTTAAAACATTTTTTATTTAAGAATCATTAACATCTTCAGTTGGAGATATTCTGCTCTAAGAGATGTCACCTATTTGCATTTCACTTGCTTTTTTCTCAGTTTTCTTTTGCAGATCTGTTAGAACTTGTCTACAGATCCCATTGTGGACTGTGGACTGGTGTGAAAACCATTGATCTGTCTAAATTAATACTCTTATAGAGATTTCACAGGCAAGAGATTCACATAATCCTCATGATGCTACTGTTTTTTTTTTTTTCTTTTATGACCATTTTTTTTCAATTTGCACCTTCAGAAATCATGACTACATTTGAAGACCTGAGTTTTCAATTACGTATAAAAGGAAAATTTGAAAATATGATCCTAGCGCAGCCTCTTGATAACTTGTTGATATTTTCAGGGTAATAATTAATGTTTTTAGAATATTCAGGGTTAACTATACTGCAGTTACCTGGAGCAGCTATAAGGAGAAAGATGCAGCTCCCCTTCCAGGACTACCAGGAAGGTTTGGAATGAGTAAAGCAGAAAGAGTAGGTGATGGCACTGACACAGAAAAGGAAGAATGATTTGGAAGCATCCAGGAGCCCAGGGTATATCCATGGTTCTGGTCCTCCAACTCCTCCTGGGCTATGTGAATTAACTCCTCATTATTACTGATATCACGCTTGAAACTGGGAATGTGTTAAGGTGAAAAATGGAAAATTGATTGACAGTGAATGATGAATACTCAAACTGAAATGGTAGAGGGAAGAGGGATATAGAGTGAGCTGCTACAATATTAAGGGTCTGGCAGATAATAGGTTAGAGAAGCACATAATGATTTCTCATTGGGTATTTTGGTTGCAGGGGAAAAGGTGGCTACACCATCTGGCAGCTTTTTTGTGATTCAGTCCCAGCTGGTTCTTCTAGTGAGGGCTCCCAAAGAGACTAGAAAGCTGGCCTTGTTCACTAGTAACTGTTGTGAGTTGGCTCGGATGCTCAAAATCAGAAGAAGCTGTTCAAAAAGCAAAAATTTGGAGGCTCACACAGAAAATTTTAATGACTTTCAGGCCAAATCTCATGACTTTGGCAGTTCAGCTCATCAGTTCTGAAGTTCCTAGGACTGCTAGTCTTCCTGCCCTGGAAAGGCTTAAACACATGCTTACTGTTATGCACTGCATAAAGCCTTGCAAACATTATGTCATGTGTACATTTAAACATGTCTGTGACTCCTTGCAGAACCAATGTCTTGCACTATGAAGTCTTTTAAGAGAGGTGCCAAAAGTTCAAATGAGATCATGTATTTATGTGTTTATATGCACAGAATACTGAAAAAAAATGCATTGTAAAGCCTAAGTTTCCATTATTTCAGTTATGGGCTAGCATTTTATATGTAGATTTTTTCTACCCATAGTTGTGTCTGAATCTTGTCATGTCAATGTGGTGGAATAAGACCTCATCCTCCTTTAAAAAAAGTGGTAACCAAGTTTCATTGTCTATGTGGTTAACACTCAAATACCACCTTTCCAGTTCAGCACCTGTAACTTCCACTTCACTTTCACCCCCCTTAGCTCTGTCCAAGCTGCTGCAAATAAAGCAATCGTTGTTGCCTCTTAGTATAGACTATTCCCTTTCTTCTCCCTTCTGTTTTCACCCTTAAAATCATCTGCAGGATCCAGTTGCTTGCATCAGTTTGAAGCACATTGTTCAGGAACACACATAGCCCTCCCTGGCAGCATCTCCTTTCAGCTCATGTTATTTCTTGCATGCTGTCTCTTGCACCTAGTTTTGCTCTCATTTCAGAGCAAGCTTCAAGCATTACATCTCCCTCTCCTCTTTCATTCGCCTCCGTTCATGGTTGCTGCTCCTGAAAAGTGATCACCCTTCTCCTTAGCAATCCTCCCTCAGTCACTGTTCATGTGATAATAATTCACTAGTGCAAAAGCTGGATGTATAAATTGAAGATTAAAAGAGATTTCAAATACTAGCATAATTAAATCAAAACTGTGGTCTCCTGATTCTCTTACCCTTTCCTCTCCTATTTCTTCAAGAACCACTCAGACGCCCCCTCTTGCATTGCAAGGTAGAATTCAGTATGAGAGCAATTGGAGTGTATATGTGGTCAGAAATACAGGATCAAGCCCTAAGATCTAGAACCTGGAAAATGATCTCTAAGGACACTCCTTTTTACATCCTAAGAAAATTATGACAGTGTCTTCTCACTTAGAGTGCCCAAATTCCTGTTGAATAAGAGTCATTTTTTGTCCATCTGTTTGCTTTTTCTTAATTAGTTAGACTGACAAGAAACTGCCTGCCACATTTTTTGTTGAATTCATTCTATTTAGCATGGGTTGGCTGCAAAGCAACTCCCTGCTTCAGTCAGATGGAAAGACCTGGCAGATGGGACATCTTTCAAGGTCATTTTTGCATGTGTCTGTGGTTATATGTGGCCAGAATAACCTTCACTGTGTCACTTTTATTTAAACATTATTTTTTTTTTCACCTTTGGCTGTAGTATGTTGAAAATACTACAATTTAAAAATATTCTGTAAATACGAACTAATTTTCATAGCCTTGACATCTTTTAAACATGTCATCAAATCTTATTTTGCTAGCAATAAAACCATAAGATGTGATAATTTATGGAAGCAGCAGTGTCAGTGTATGAAATTAAGGAACAAGTGGTGAATGGAATCAACAAGAGAACCAAGTAGTAGCAAATACCCCAATTTTTAACATTTGCCTTCCCATCAGGCTCTACCCTTGGGCTCTGACACAGCAGCAGTAGCTACTCAGTAGAACTGAGACATCAGTTGGCCTGACAATGGTCAATCTGCCCAGAGGCAGATCATTTTAGAGTCGTCTCTACTGATACAACTCTTTCTTTATCAAGATGTTTGTTAGGGTGATGTTTTCCAATTGACTCTACCAAGTTTTGTGTCCTTGGTGAGGAACCTTGGGTGATTTACAATCTGGAATCCTTCACCAACCTCCTTTAGTGACTGTCCAGACTTCTTTGAACTACACAAGGTCCTTTCAGGGAGTGGAAAGAAGAATCTTTTGGGTATCTACAAAATACATGAATGTGATATTGCACATAGGGACACATCTACTCACAATCCCGTAGCACATCTGTACAAACATGCTTTTAAAAAAGGGAAAAGATAGTAATTACTTGCAAAATATATAGCAGGTATAGAAGCAGAACACCTTTTCCATTCAGAGCCAACCACAGAAGAAAGCAAAACACATTCAGTTTACGTGACTGAGCAGAAAGCTGGTAGATCATAATTTTTTTGAAGTGCAGATGTAGGTAAAAGTTATAAACATAAAGATTGTATCATCTTGAGTCTCTAAGAGGGAGTCTGGTTGCAGCTGATCTGGAAATCCCAGGGTGATTGTGTGTGTCCCCTGTAAGGTCAAAATTTTTTATGTTATTTTCATCTTGTAAAATAATACAGTATTTGATTTTAATAGGTCCTTAAAATCCTTAAATAGGATTCTTAAAAATATTTCCAATGCATCTCTTCAAAGCCTGTTTGCAGTATTTGAAACTACTATAGCAGGTTCTATATATACATCAGTCCTTTTTTGCTATTCTGTTTTAACACATACCCATCAGTGTTGAATCTCTTTGTAACATATCAAAACAAAGAAATCCAAATGTAATAAAATGGATTACTGAGGATTAACTAAAGTGGATAAGGACTTTTAACGGGTTCATAATCACTTCTAGTTGCATAATATACCTATTATGCCATACCAAAATAATTTATTCCTACTTACAGAGTTGTATAAGCTTTTGTGTGAACATTTTCCTTCCATCGAACATGAAAAAGGGATCACATATTACTGCTCAGTAAAACTTGTTTTTGTCACAATGGATGAATGGAATAATGGATTATTTTAACATTACTAATAGTCATTTACAGGCCTGAAAAAAAATCAGAGTAGGAGAGATATAATTTTAGGCCATATAAGAAGTAAAAAATGGAATTATATGTGTGTACACATATATATTCATACGTATGCACACACATACCTATACACACATCAAATAAATCTTTATTTTCTTTTTTTTGTATTCCAAACAGTGGAGAAAAAAAATGTTTACATTTGAAATATTTCTGATAATACCGAAAACCCTGCAGCTATAAACATCCAAAATTGTTGAGCATAGCTACATTCTTCAAAGAAAATTATAACTACAACTGGACTTGTTTTGGATACCTCAGCCTGTAAGAAAAACGCTGATGTAAAATCTGACATAATCTTTATGCTTCTCTAAAATTCATTCTGTAAATGTAGCTTGAGATTTGCTTTCTTCTAGACTACAAAAACAAGCTGAGTGTAGCAGATAATTAACATATTTCTAATCACCAGTTGTTACTGACTAAAGGTGAAAATTGCATTATCTGAAAATCTGTTATCTGCTATGGTTAAACAATATGTTTTCAAGATGTACTAATGCACGTCAATGCTAAATGGACACTAAACAAAAAAAACCTGAGCATCAGGTAGTTTTCTGAATAGATGTATTATTCTGGCTTGGGATGAATCATTAAGTATAAACTGCTCCATAGCTGAATAAAATAGAAAGGAGATGAGTTGTAATTTTTACAGATGGAAACTAGTTGTGAATGAGAATCAGTAGGATCCTTTGCTATGACTTTCTAACAAGGGAATGTGAAGACAAGGGACAGTCAATCACTATGTGGGTGGTGGGAGAGCTGAACATCTCCTCTCTCAGCATTGTGTGGCACAGGAAGAAGCCAGACAAGGCACTGGGACAGGCAACTACTACCATGGACATGCAGACAGCAGCGGTCACAGTGGAAAGAGGTGTAAGTCCCTTGGCTTTTGCACAGTGCAGAAGGCTCTCATCCACTGCTGGAACCCATGGGTCAAGGTCAGCTGTTTTCTTGGTTGATTAGCTGTGTCTGGAGCTCCAGATCAAGGACTTGGAGGGAATCCACAGTCTTGTGCTGGGGGATGGATGTGCTGCCAGAGCTTCAGCAGCAGTAAGGACACCCTCAGTTCCTCCCTGCTACATCATTCAGTGATATAGTCGTCCACAGGGGATCTGGTGCTCTGGTAGATCTCCTACAATTTTGCGCTCTCCCATAGCATAGCACTTACTCAGTAATTTCTGTGCCAATTCTACAACCTCTGCCTGTGTGTCTTTTGTTTTTCAAATGGGTATGCTGTAGCTCAGTCTTAAGTTAAACAGTTTAACGGATGAAGAACTAGCATGAAATCTAGATACACCCTTTAAGGAGCTAATCACGTTAATGGTTTAGTCTGAATTTATCTAGTTTCATCTTCCAAACACTGGCTAGTACCCTTTGTTTGTTTTTACTTCTCCTAAATTAAAGATCCATTTACAGTCAGAAAGCTCTTGTTCTCTAAGTGTGTATAACCCATGGCCAGGTCAACTGTCGGTCATCTACAAGTATACTAAATAGATTGGGAAACTACAATTTCCCCTTAAAGGCATGTTTTTCTGTCTTATATTATGTTTTTTAAGATAATTTCCAAAATAATTCTTAATTAATATTCTTTTTGGATGTGTGACTGCTGGAAATAGTCCAGGAAAAACCTCACAAGTCGTATCACTAATAGCATTTCTATGCTCTAACTTGATGCTTTAGCACCCAAAGATTTTATTTGCATTCTTTGTGACAGCATCATATTTTTTCTCTCTCTTTTTTTTTTTTTTTTTTCCCAGTTGCTTATCCAGGAAGAAGCCTTAGATCTTGTTTAAGCACAGCTTATCCCTGCCTTTTAAATATGGTCTGTATCCCTGCTTCTTAGAAGGACAACCTTGCATTTGTCTGAACTAAAATACACTTTTTATTAAATGAGTCACTCTTAACAAAATACTTACATGGGTCATGGTATCTAAGACCTTCCTTCTCTCCCAGTCTGCTGTTTTTATCCATAATGAAGCAGACTGAGTGGGAGATGAGTTTTAATATTTTTTTTAGTAACTTCTTAAATTAATTTCACTATGTTTAAACAAACGCTAAACTTCATTTCCTCTCCTTAAATGATGTAATCAGACTGTCGAGTCTATGACTTGTTTTGATGGTAGATAGTCCTTGATTATTATTAATGCAAACGGTTTAATATCCCCCCAAGCCACAGCCAACCTGCATGAAAAGAAATGTTCCCTGGCTATAATATCAGGAAAGCAAACTGAGCTGGCCTTCTCATTGTTAATTTGGAAAAGAAAACAAAAAGACTTGCAGCTGGCCACAAAATTTCCCATTTGTACCCCACGCAATGTTTGAATGTTGGATTTCTTTTCTTTTTATAAAAGTGTAAGTGTAATGTGTTAAAACTCCGCTCAAACTTCCTTTGAAACATATTTATCATTTGAGGAAGGCTTTTTTTAATAATAAAAATATTATCCACAGGAAGCTGTTACATGCATTCAACAAATTTACAAGGTGATATTGTTAACGTAGATTTTATTACTAGAGGACTTGCCAAGGGCCATACCTTTTCTTCCAGATTATATGATTTCCTCTTTGTTCAGCACACTTCAGTCCATTCTACCTTCTGGTCTCTCCACAGCCCATTCCTCATACTGTTGGCCTGCTGCATGAGCTCCCATTTCGCGAGATATAAAGCCTGTCCCAGGCTGAGCACTCAGTACTTTCCTGGGTGACTGCTCATGCTGGCACATGAGTATGGAGGGATGTAAGTTTTTCTTTTTCCTCCTCAATGCATCCATTTTCTGTCCAGCTAGTGTTTTCAGAATAAAATCCCACCTTTGCTCACTCTACAAGCAGTCCTTGTCCTAAGGCACAGAGGAAAATACTTAGGATGATGCACCAATGTTTCCAGAAGACCAGGACAGACACCATGGCTGATCACTACTTACAGAGTCCTCCATTACCTATTGCATGGCTTCAATAGCACATTCAGGGTTTTTTGAGGGGGTTCTTGGAGACAGTGTAGATGCTGTGATGGATCCAGTAGGACATATAGGAAGTATACACTGGGGTTAAGGGCATACTGTTTATAGAGAATCAAGCATAGAGAAGACCACCACTTTTGGAGTACAGAGGCTGGTGCACCACTGGTGTATGTGCCACCAAGTCTGTAGTATTTGGCTAACATGGAACAGAGAAGTCTACAGCAGCTCTGCTAACTTTGTATGTGCCCTGTTACGTTACCAGACTCTAATTCATAGAACCACAGAATGTTTTGAGTTGGAAGGGACCCACAAGGGTCACAGAGTCCAGTTCCTGATTGGAATAATGATTAATTGCTTAATCATTACTCCTTGCTTAGGGGCATGCAACCCAAACAGATGGACTACTTTGATATCAGTGTGAAGATTATTGCATTTTTTTCTCCTATAAAATATATTTAGAAGACTCTTGCAATTTATTTTTCAGTTCTCACTTGCTACTTTTCCATGCCTCACCATTTTTCTCTTTCCTCCCTCATGCATTCTGCTTCACGACTTTCTTTGGAAAGAACTACTTTAATACATTACATGCATTATCCAGCACCTCCACAAAGAACAAAAGGAGGGCTAAGAGCTAAAAGAATGACAATGTGTACAAAAGGTTCTAAACATATTGCTATATTAAAATTAAAGCTATAAAAATATTTCTCTATCCAACACTGGCATTTCCACCTGAGGATGAGTAAAAGCTTCCTTACTGTGAGGGTGCCAGAGCACTGGGACAGGCTGCCCAGAGAGATTGTGGAGTCTCCTTCTCTGGAGATGTTCAAAACCCACCTGGATGCTTTCCTGTGCAACTTGCTGTAGGTGAACCTGCTTTGGCAGGGGGGTTGAACTAGATGATCTCCAGAGGTCCCTTCCAACCCCACCATTCTGTGATTCTGTATCATTTGCAGCAGCTGCAGAGTCAGAAGAATACTTGAGGCTTTACTTAAAGACCTCTAGGGAACAACATTTTCTCAGGGCCATAAATGCCTTATTGCCATCAACATGGTTTCTCCTGCTCTCAGGGTTTTTCTGAATTGTATAAATAAGGATCAATGCTGAGAAAGACTGTGTATCTTCAGTAGTCATTGACTCTTGTAAAACTGAGAGCCCTTGGGTCCTTGCAGGATCCTGTTACTCACTGATCATTAAGCTGATAACAACTGCCTCTTCATAGAGTTGGTAATTTTTCTTGCAGTGTTGACCCTTCGGGCAAAAAGAAACAAAACAGACAACATTAAAAAAAAAACAAAAACAAACAAAACAAAAACCAAACAAACACTAACAAATAAAAATAAGGATAATTAATCTCAATGCAAATTGGACTAGATTTCCTTCCTGTGACTCCTCATTATTCATAATTTAAATATTTGGAGTGTTTTGGATAGGAGTACATAAACAATGGATAGTAAGGAGACAAAAGATGAGAACTAGCATCACATTTTTTCACTGAACAGGTCAGAAGTTCAGGTAATGTGCAGCACACTATTCATCAGATACTGAATTCATCTCCATACATAGAAGACAGACTTTCCCATAACGGGTAGTAAGACACTAGCCTCTAAAAACTGATCTGCAACTATAAATATATATATTTTTTTATATTCAGGGTTCTTGTCAAAAAGCCATTTATTTTTCTGCTGAATCTAGTAGCAGAGTGTACTCCATGGTAGGAACAAGCTACATGTTTTTAAGGTGAAAGTATTTTCACCTTTTAGTATTTGCTCTGAAGCTTTGATAGGAAAGAGGATCTTGTGCTTTTGAAGATCTCTTGCTTTGGTTATACTCAGGTCAGAAGGCTTTGACTTGCAATAGAGATAACAAACTGGAATCTGGACTTGTATTACCACAATCAACTGAAAATTTCTCAGAACCCTGTCCAGACTCATCTCCCAGGACCAGGAAATCTCAGTTTCCAGGCTAAGTCATGTCAACTCCTAATAATTTTTTCCATGAGTGAAATTAGCTTAAAATGATCATATTTGGTTCCATGGGATTGTTCCAATCACTTTCTCTTCATCATTTATCTGTTACAAATTCTAACATTTTAGGAAAGATCACATCTATTTTTTTTTTTCACTTCTAATTCCACCACATTTCTATCCTGTGCAGTGGCTAAATATTCCTGTTCCTCCTTTTTTTCACACATTTAGAGCATTTGCCATTGATTAGCATATCTGTTCTTCATCAAGATCCCATTGAAACCTATGCAAAATCTCCCATAAAAAGTCACAAAGAGCCAACACAGTGCCTTAGTCATCACTTTCTCAAGTTATTCAGAGGCTGTTTCCTCCCACATCAGTCCTCCTGCCTCTTTAATTGTTTGAGTTGATGCCTCTGAAGTTCCTCCAGCTCTTTGTGATAATGAGGTGTTTCAACTGAACACCTTTCCAGATGCTGTGCCACCAGCAGTAGGCACAAAGGAAAGGTTGTTACCACCTTATACAGAAATATGTTGGTGATTCTGTTTATGCACCCTGGAATAAAGTTTTAATAGGGCTTTTTGGGGTTAGGTCTTGTTTGATTTTTTTTTTTTTCTTGTTGTGTATCAATTTTAAATTTATGCCTAATTTACACGTTATAAATGAACAAATTACTTGAGCATATTTTCAGCAGCTGCAACCTGCCATCTGAGGTGGTCATATTTAATTCTAGTGTTGGTTGTTTCCCTTCAAATTGTCACTTGAGCTGCTGCTTTAGAACTGCAGGTTGCCCTTAGCTTTCTGGTCATCATTTTGAGGATCTGGCTGAAGCACTTAGCAGGATGAAGATTGCCATTTTCTGCCCCATGGTGATACTTGTGTCTGCCTGTCTGCTTTTTCATAAATGTTTGACCTATTGTTTGACCTAGGTGACTAGTAGAGATCAACTCTGAAATAAATGCTCCATCAATTTTAAGGCCAGAAGGGAACATTATGTTCATCTAATCTGACGTTCTACAAGCAAAGAGCCATGGAGTATGACAAGTAGTTCTCATCTTCTGGCTTAGCTGAAATGTGTATCTCAGAAAGACTTGTCTGACTTAACTCCAGATAAGTTATTTTAATGACTAATTGCACTAACTGTTAAAAAAAAAAACCAAAAAACAACATATTCAGAGTCAATTAATCCAGTTTTAGAGTCTAGTTATTAGATCTTGTTGTTTCTTGATCTTCTAGATTGCTATAATAAATCTTTTACCCATGTAAGCACTGTACTTGCAAAGAAAATGACAAACTCGGGTGTTTAGATATATTGTCTACAGATGTGTGTTAAGCAATAAAAAGAAGATTTAAGATGAGTGAAAAAAAATATTAAATTGTTGATCTGTTTGTGGAAAATGAATTTTCCCCATAAGGGTATTTAAAAGAGTGGATAAATTGCACATCATAAACAATTGGAGAAAGCTGACTAATGACCCAAATTTCCTTTGGCATTTCTGTTTTCCCCCTCCTCTTGGAAGATATTGCTTCAAAACTTGGAGGGGTTGTTGTCTGGTGGTGGGGTTTTTGTTTTTTTATTTTTTATTTTCCTACAGATATAATTTGATTCAGTGATGATTTCCCAATGAAAGTGTTTTTGTTCTGAAAAGAAATTGTGAAAGAGGAAAAGAAATTGTGAAAGAGGAAAAGAAATTGGGAAAGAGAAAAAGAAATAAAATGTTAATTTCTGTTCAAATAAACTAATAGTATCAATGAGAAGTAAATTTAAATAGAAAGTAATTCATAAATACAGCAGGGGTCTGGTTTTCTGTCACCGTGAAATGTAATTAAAATTGAGCTTTCATAGATACAAATTTGGAGTAATCAGAATTTTCCATCTGTTACTGCATCCATTTCTGAGTGGTTTCAGAGCTGGGGAATCTAGCTTCTTCCAAGACAACTTTTTGTTGACTAAAGCAAACTGCTCAAGCAGTGGCCATTTCAATTCAAGTGCAAGCTATAAAAAAATTGAGATGGATTGTCAAGGTAGGTTTTTTTCTGCAATAAAGGGTGGATGTGTGTTGAGTGTGTTCCCTCATGGTATACAGTTTCATGGCTTATTCTGGCTCTAGATAGTCCCTCATATTTTGGTGAACAACAGAGCTGTCAGCTTCCAAATTCCATGCCAGCATCCTGTACACAGCCTGACAAAAAGCAAATGTTGTCTTGAAGATCAGCAAAGTGACTCTGAGTTGTTCCAACTTCATTATTCCTTTGGGCAGGAATGAAGATTGCTTTGGGTTCTCATTTGTAATAGTTCAAACACATGCCCTAAAGTGCTGGTGTTGTAGTTTAACCCCAGACGGCAACTAAGCCCCACATAGTTGCTCGCTTACTCTTCCCTGGTGGAACGGGAGACAAAATCGAAAGGGTAAAAGTGAGAAAATTCATGGGTTGAGATAAACACAGTTTTAATAGGGAAAACAAAGGCCATGCATGGAAGCAAAGCAAAACAAGGGATTCATTCACCTCTTCCCATCAGCAGGCAGCTGTTCAGCCATCTTCAGGAAAGCAGGGCTCCATCACATGTAATGGTTACTTAGAAAGACAAATGTCATCACTCTGTACATTATCCCTTTCCTTCTTCCCCAGATAAGGTAAGCATTGTGTCATATGGTCTGGAATATCCCTTTGGGCAGTTGGGGTCAGCTGTCCCAGCTGTGTCCCCTCCCAAATTATTGTGCCCACCCAGCTTCCCCGCTGGTGGAGTGGTGTGAGGAGCATAAAAGACCTTGACTCTGTGTAAGCCCTGTTCAGCAATAATGAAAATATCCCTTTATTATCAACACTTTCCAGCACAGATCCCACACTTACCAGCTACTATGAAAACCAAAACTCTATCCCAGCCAAAACCAGCACACCTGAGTGGAAATATAGAACATGTGCTCCAGTAATCAGAATGGCTGATTAGTTATGAACCTCCTTCCATTTCCCCACTGGGCAAAGAGGGCAATGGTGAATGCCCTGTCCTTAAGAGCTCACAACAGACATTAAAACATGAACAATGAGCAGAAGACAAACCCATCAGGTACTCAGGGAGAGGATGCTGGAGAGGCTGGCAGTACAAAAGGTATCGAGATCATTTACAGAGCATAAAGAGACAGCTCTTGTGTTATAATTAGATTAGGTGTCTGTGGTTTAAATATACCTGCAATGAGTCATTAACAATCTTTAGATAAAGCAACATTAATTTGATCCCATCATGTTTGACACCTTTCACCAGACCATGAGATTAGCCCAGGACAAAGCACCTGGAAAGAGACTTCGATAAAAGCATGTTATAAAAATTCTTAATGGGTGGGATTTAAACCCAATGGATTATGAACCTTTATTAATAGCTCACCTGCAAATCCTGTTAATTTTTCTTTCTTTGAGTTTCCAGTGTAATATTTGCACACCCTGATTATAAATTTTGAAGAAATAACTTATAACTGTGGTTAAAATGCAACATTAAAGCAGTTAAACAGCCTCCTTATTAGCATTAGAACTATAGTCAAAACACATTATACTTGGCTAATAAATTTATTTTTTATGTAATGGAAATGCCATCAAAGCATAGTTAATCTGAATTGAATTAGATTATAATTGGAGCTCTTTTGCACAAGGAATGAAAATGATTCTTTATTGTTGCAGACTGACAATGCAGCATTTGTTACTCCCTTCTCACTACCCTTCTAAGTGGCAGCTGTAATATTAGTGTGCACATCTTGTAAGCCGTGCATATAATATCGCTATGTCTCTGAGCACGGAGTTTAGCGGTAAGACAGAGGGAAACGTATTGCTCTGGATGTCATTCGTCACACTTTCACCCCATTCGTTTGGAGGGGCATATACTCAAGAAACAGTCTTGTGCATAAGCGTCCTCACTTTTTGCCCACACTTCTGGTTACGTATGTTAGCTTGGATGGGGTCAATGTGAGTACCTTACTGACTATTCAACTAAATAGCTGAAGTAATTTCCTCAAGACTTTATACATGCAACTTACTTCTCTAGTGAACATGATGTGATACATGGACCAGTTAGAACGAGTCCAGAGGAGGCCACGAGGGTGATCCGAGGGCTGGAGCAGCTCTGCTGTGAGGATTGGCTGAGAGAGTTGGGGCTGTTCAACGTGGAAAAGAGATGGCTCTGGGGACATCTTATAGCAGCCTTCCAATACCTGAAGGGGGCCTACAGGAAAGCTGGGGAGAGACTTTTTACAAGGGCAGTTAGTGGTAGAACAATCTAAATTGATAGAGGGTGGGTTTAGAATAGATATTAGGAAGAAATTCTTTACTGTGAAGGTGGTCAGACACTGGAAGAGGTTACCCAGAGAAGCTGTGGATGACCCCTCCCTAGAAGTGTTCAAGGCCAGGTTGGATGAGGTTTTGAGCAACCTGATCTATTGGGGGGGTGTCTCTGTTCATGGCAGGGGGGTTGGAACCAGATGATCTTTAAGATCCCTTCCAACCCCAACCATTCTATGATTCCATAAAGGGATGCTCATGTCATGGAATTTTTGGTATCTTTTCATGGTATGCAGGGCACCAGGGAAGGTTCCCCACACTATTGTAGTGTGCACAGGTTCACCCTTACGCTGCCTAACTGGTAGGATCACGGCAAAGAGTTGATGGAGCCAGGGGTGTGCAGTGTCCTGCTAATGGTGAAATTTTTGCCTAGGAGCATGTGTATATGGTGAGGAAAGATACATCCCTGTTACGAGAGGAGAACTGGTGGTGTCAACAAGAGGAAATAAAAAGAAAAAAGCAAAGGGCAGTTGTCCCCATTCAGGACACTATCACGCTCATCACCATGGTACCTAGTCACGTCGTCAAGGAAACAATGTTAGGACCTTTCTAGCAACAACTATGTTTAGTGACACTTACACTGTCACTGATATAACTCTTCCTCTGGTGCGGGTAGGAGGTCTAAGAAGGAAGAAGAGGAAAGCAGCAAGGAATCAGTCTCTTTTTTCCTTCTTTTTTTTTTTCTTTTTCCCTTTACTAAACCAAAACAAATGAGCAAAATGCACTTTACCCACTCATAAAACCAACTGGTGCTGTAAACAAAGAGAAAACAGGATATTCATGAAGTATAATTCAGCTGAGAGTGAAGGGAATATCCCCTGTAAGTCTGTCTGATTTCTATGTCATCTATCCCCAGTTTACAACATGGCAATTTCTAGTTGCTTATAAACCATTAAAATTTGCAGCACAGTAAGCAGCTAATGTAATTTTGCCTGCAAGTGGTATCATATCTTGGATCCGCAGGGAGATGAACATACTCATGTCTTATCATTGCCTTCTGTGGTAGGTAGAAGTGCCCAGTGCTATTGGGCTTAGGCCCAGTGTGAGTTAGTTGAAGTTCATTACTGACAACCTGGGGCTCAGTTCCACTTATCTGCAAGTTCTCATTTAGCTTGAATCATCACAGTATCAGAGCATCTTCCAAAAAAAAAAAAACCCAAAACAAAACAAAACCACATTAAGCAATCAGATTAGTACCCAGCACATCTGGTTTTATCTCTCTTTTCTCTTTTTCTCCCCAAGAGTAGCACAGGATAAAAAGGTACTTTATTCAGAAAGATGACATTGCTACCAAAAACCAGAATACATCTCAAGCCAGTCTGGCAGAATGTTATTAATGCTTCAAAAGCAAACATTGAAAAAACATAGAATATCCAAAATGAAGGTTGCTTGTGAGACATTTATTGTCTCTTTTATTTAATATTCATTAAATATACCAGTTTTGTTGGTAGGGGATTTATCTTTTTGACTCCTTATTTCATGCAGTACAGAAGGTGGAGAGTGCTTAGATGTTTTTATCGGTATGATTTTATTTTTATATGCATAAATAATTATAATAAATATATTATACTCATAAATAAAATTTTCACCTTTTGGTGGCTTATTGACTACAAGCAAAAAAATTAATTTGCCGATGTTCTTTTCTGAGGTATTCAGCAGTTTTGTCTACTTGTCCTTGAGGAAAGTTAATTAACTGATATTTATAACTTTCTGTAAGGTAAGGGAGGTGTTAGCTCCCATTTTCCCTTCCAGTGCCTGGTGTTTCAAAGCATAATGCCATATAATGTGGCCCAGATTCACCCTATCTACCTTTGCCAGTCCCTGTTTGCACTTCCCACCACCAATCCCAGCCCCATCGGATCTCTTGCACAGTTTTCCTCTACTTTTTTCTTTTTGAGCTTTTTTCCATTTTACATTTCAGCCTTACAGCTTCAGTGGTGGTACAGGGTAAAGATCCACATAGTTCCCGATCCCAACCTGGAGCAACTGAGAATAATCATTAGAATGAAAACCCTGTAGACTTGTTTTGAAAATACTTAGTCAATTTGCCCTGATGTCATGTTGAAAATCAGTGCTAGGAACTGTGAAAGGAAAGGAAATCCACCTGTTTGTCAGAGGTGGATTTTTTTGTGTAGGACATACTTTGTTATAAATTAGAGCGATACACAGAGACCAGTAGCGCTGGAGCTGAGTATCTGCTACAAGATGCTGAGTGCCTTGGCTTACTGTTCTTGACTTCAGTTAATGCAAAATTAAACTTTGTTTGTCTTCACCTCCCACGGACATGCTTGAGAAGTGAATTTACTCAGCATCTTGCAAGCTTTCACCTGCAGAGAATCCGTTTCCAAATGTCGTATGTTATTTTCTAGAAATTATTTTACAGTGTGTTTAAACACCTCTATTAAATTATTTTCTTCCCAAGAAAGTACTTACTGCTCATTCAGCGGCTGGAATTGATTGCCTAACCAGTTTTGTTTTGTTTCATTTTGTTTTCTTAGTAGCTTAACCTACAGAGGAATAAAAACTGGGCAACGACAGATAAAAATTAAAACAAGGGCCAAATCTTCCTTTTCCTGTTAAGGGCTAAAGAAATTACATGAATTTTAACTGAAGCAGAATGGATCTATGGAAAATTATACTATGCAAACCCTACCTTCAGCTTGTTCATATATCCACAAGCTGCATAGCTACCCAAAGCAAGAAGATGGGTTGAAAATTCATGAAAATAAGTTCTCCACACTCTACCCTCCCATTCCCAGAAGCTGTGCTGTGTCTGCATCTCTTACTGTGAGACTCTGAACTATTCATCCAGAAAGTCAGTGCTGAGAGAGTTAGCTTAAACACACAAAAAAACCCTTTAAAGTTAAATTAATTTTCTAAAATACATTTCAAATCCTTTCTCCTGTTGGAAAGACTGGGAGTGAAAGAGTCTTGAGAAAACCTGGGTGGCCAGCCTGGAGAGTGTGAGGAGAAAGATGGTCCAACTCCAACACTGGCAAGGAAATGTACAGAAATTCATGTTGTACTTTTGCTTTGCTCCTCAAAGCTAAATCTACCCATGCCTGCTTCCTGGTCTTGTTGAACACTAACAGAAAAGAAACCCAGCTACTGGAAAGATAGACATTGTTACTTGGGATTGTTGAACCACAGTTTGGTCTTGGCCACAACCATGAACCATGCCTGTGCCTGGGAGAAGCTTTATCAGGAAGTTTCATCTTGTCCATGTTCCTGCTCCTGGGGCCTCCTGCAGCACAGAACCCATCAATGCATGCTGCTGCTGAAATATGTTTAAAAAATGTTGACTAATGAAAAAATGTGAAATATGTTGGATATGGGTCAGACAGAGTGGGTCAATGACAGCAGCCCTGCACCTGCAGCCATGTGGAGTTGTAGCAAGGGGGATGCTGAGATGGAGTCACGTGGTGGGTATCAGCAAGACAAGACTTGTACAACACTTTGATAAGCTTGTGAGGGTGGGAAGGTCTGGGAAACCTCAAATCTCTTTGTGCCCTTCACTTTTCAGTGTCTCCATTTAACCACCCCCACACACTACTACTGTCTGTCTTGTCTAATTTAGAGTGTAAATTCTTCAGGGCAAGGACTGTCTCTCACTGTGTGTTTGCGTGGTGAGGCCCTGATCCTGATTGGCAGCTCCGAGTACACTACAAATCTATTTTAATATAACCCCAAATTGAAAATTCTGTATCTCTGAGCCTTAGGGGATGTGGAACTGTATTCGGGAAAACAGAAGCTCTGAAAAAATATTGAAAGGTCATTGCAGACAATGTACTGAATATGAACTGTGAATGTGGAGTTAATGGCTAAGAGACAAGGCTAATTTTGCTCTTGGTTAAATGCAGGCAAGTTGAACAGGACAATGGAGGCATTGCCAACCATATATTAGGATACTGAGGGAAGCTAGTGTTGACGTGTGTCTCCATTTCTCATGTTTATCCTTCCAAAAAGTCGCTGAGAAATAGAAAGGATTTCAGAAAGAGATAAAAGATGATTTAAAGGTTGGAAATCTCACCAAACTTCAGTCGCTCATGTGAGGCATCCAAGTGAAGGTCATAGTTGCCCTAGAACAGTTGAATAGTTACCTGAGAGAGAGAGACACCTTCAGGGGATATTCACATTTGAGGTTACTTAAACTGCCTTCTGGAGCCTCCACTGATTACAGAGGATACTTAAGCAAGTAGGCACAGGTAGTTGTCTGAGTTTGGTACCATCAATCTTCCCACCCCAAGAAAGAATAATTTTGACATTGAGTGTATTTAACTTGTTAGAAAGAAGGTTAAGAGAAGACTTGCTGACACTGTGTAAGTACCTACACAGGAAAGCGGTTTTCAATAAGATAGGGTTTTTTCATCTTTCAGACAAAGGTGTAACAAGATCCAATGACTGGAAGTCGAAGCCAGACAGATTCACACTAAAGATAAGGTGCAAATTTTAGCAGCAAGAGTAATGAACCTTGGGAACAATTTACAATGAAGGTGTTAGATTTTCCATGACTTGAAGGCTATAAATCATGATGTGATGTCTCTCTAAAAGATATGCTGTAGTTTAGCCATTAGTTATGAAGCTACAGAACTTGCTAGGTGATATGTAGAAGGTTACGTTAGATGGTCATCACCATCTAGTGATAAAATGCCCTAATCTAAATAATGATATTAAATATTCCATCATAACAAATTGATTTTGCATATACCGTACCAGCTCAGTGTTACTCAGTTAAAATTGCCTGCATTTTTAAGGCCTGATGCAAGTGGACAAAGTACACAACTTCCTTGGCACCCCTACAACGGGCATATATTCATTTCTACCTACAGACTGTTTACAGCCTAATCCATCATCTCCGAAACTCACCATTTCTCAGTGTAAAGGCTGTAATATTGGTCATTCATATATATATATATATATACATACACATATGTACACATACATACATACAACAAGGGTGCCTCATGGAGTTTGTAAAGAACCACATTTAGGCTCCTGAGAATGGTTTTCAGAACTCAGTTCCCTCTGGTCTGAAGGAATTGACTGTTTCCCAGACTGTAATTCTCCTGGACTGCACTCTCCACTCTAAATGGAGAACAGGAGGGCAAGCAGCTTAGAAAGCTGGAGTTAATGGAACACTAAAGGTGAGGAACACGCTTTCCTGAGCTTTTTCAGTGGATATGGCTAAAGGAGAAGCATAATCACAGGTATTACTTGCAATATTCCCTGCTCCTCCACTGCCGCAAAGCCAATAGCTTGCCCAGGTGGCTGCAGACGAACATTAAATGTCCTCTGGAGTTGAGATAAGTTGATGTTTGCTCTAAAGGGTACCTGTTCTGGATGGATGGCATGGTGTGCTGCTCAGTACTGAAGCTGTCAAAGTACATTTGTCTGTGATATGGGGGATTAAATTTTGTTTTGTTATGCATGCAGGACAGCTGTCAATCATATGTGCCTGAAAAGTGAGCAAGGTATTCAGATAGGAGGAAGCCACAGCCAGCTATGAAATGAGAACAGGATTTCAAGTGCCAGAATACTCTGAATATTCATTACTGCAGTTTTGGATTTGGTTTTGTTTTTTAAGAAAATTATGAATTTGAGGAAAATTGAGCAAATAATTGCTATCTGTGACAGCAGCAATTAATGTGCTAATAAGGTAAAGTTTCTGAAACCCTTCTTTTCCAGTAACTCAGAAATTTCAGATACTTACCGCACTACTGTATGTTATCAGTGATCATTCTGTAGGAAAAACAGTTATTTGGGGAGTGTGAATACTCTGAAAATGAAAACTAAACCACAAAGAAAAGTTTCCTGGCAATGTCTATTATTAATCTAGAAGGACATTATGGCAGACAGGAAGAAAGTTCTTGTGGTTAATTCACTAACCTGGAAACTAGGAGATGCAGGCTTCATCACAGCTTCTTAAACATGGCCTTATGACCTTGTTAAGTCAACTCAACCTCTTATTGTCCTCAGTTCCTGTGAATAGCATTTGTTTTCCACTACCCTGTTTTGACATGTCTGTGTTGTAAGCTCTGTTGCACTGCCCATCATTGCTATGAGGCTGTATAAAATCTCAATCTCAGATGTTCCACATAATATTTATAAAAAAAATATAGGAAAGGGTGTTACCATCAATGCAAATGAAATGTTAAACACTGCAACCAGAAGAGAAATGTGTTTGGCTTTACATTCCTGGAAGGGAAAGAACTTTTCTCCATGGAGAGAGTGAAAACAATTAGCAGTCACCATAACTTTCATCCCTACATCACAAAATTGCTTTACAAAGGCTGATAAGTACCATTAACCCCATTTTACAGATGGGTGGGAAATGGCATCATGGAGCAGCAAAGTGAGTTGCTCAAGGCCATGCAGTAACTCAGCAGAAGCAGTGCAAATAGAAACCAGGTCTCTTGATGCCAAGCCTTATTCCTTGGCCCACACGGCTTCTACACAGGAGACCTGACCTAATTCCAACATCTGTGAAAGCAGCATCCTCCTTTGCAACAAGCCTAAGCAGGTATATGGAATGAATGAATGAGCCTGCTTCTCCAGTGCTCACCATTCTTGTGCAATAATTGCTCTGTAGACGTTTTTGTGAGCTTGATAAATGTTTTATTTACATAGAAATGTCTTGGCTAACACCCACAGTAAACATGAGGCGGTAGTCAAAACGTTACTACATCTATTATCACAGAGAGTGGGCTGAAAGCTAGGCCTGCATCTGCTGTGAGCAGGCCTTATTTTATTAGCACTGTGGTACTTCACTATTTGTATGGGAGATGAGCCATCCACTTCCACATGATGGTGACCATGATTTAAGGACTCCCACCCCCTGAGGCTTCTTCTTTCTCTATTGTATATTTGAAACCATTTTTAAATGACATTTGTAATTAAGACTCTAAGGAGGATGCTTATCAGTAGGGATGGTGCAGAGTAAATGGGGTGTTGGCGTTTGGCAATGGTTTGGGAGGTCCTGCAAGTATCTGGCATGTGGGTCCCTCATACAAGCTTTGCTCTGCAGGAAATACTGTTATGAGCATTACAACAGTGGGCAGGAAGCCGAGAGGCTGTTTCTAGTCCTGGCATTGCTATCATGTCTGTACGAGTCCTGTAAGACTGGATCTACTCTGCTTAACTTCAGGTGCTCTGCCACGTAGCCTTATTTTAGAGTCTCAGGGCTCTTCCGTAGTTGATGGATCCATAAGATCTCAATCTCCCATTGCATCTGCCTCTCTATATTGATTGACAAAAAAAAAAAAAAAGAATGTAGACTCATAGTTAATCTGTTCCTTACAATTAATTGATTTTGTGCATTTCCAGTCTTCAATACTTCATATTTTTTTACTTCATAGTGTAAGATTACTAGGTCTCTTTCATTAAATCTAAAGATCATCAGCCTCAAAGTTTCACAAACTGAATACTCACACTGGGATTTTATTTCTTTGGGATTTCCTCTGTGTTTTGCCCATGTAAAATGGGTATAATGACATTCTGTCTAATTCAGTGGAAACTTGCAGCACAGAGGAACTGAAGCCGGCATTACTGATATATTTATTCTAACCCAGATTTTATAGCCTGATTGGTATTAACAACATTTCTGTAGGATGAACAGTGGGCTCAGTAGTAGCTATTTAATAATGACCAATATCACATGCTCCAGGAGACCAAAAGACACTTAAGGTGATTGGAATTAAAGGCATAGTGGTTTCCTGTACTGGAGAACACCAGCAAGAAAAAACATGGATGCACAGAAAGCTGCTGCTAAAATACAAGTCCATGATGGATGGAAAGTGCTATGGAAATGCTAAGTAAAATATTATCATTTGTTATTACAACTGCATTGTAATGTGGCCATTTTTTACTGCTGAACATATCTTTTTTCTTCTTTTGTCTCATTGCAACTTTCAGGAAGCTATAGCTGATCTGCTGGCTGTGTATCTGTGTGTCTGAGTATGTACAAGCATAAGTACAGGTACTGATTTGCATGAAAGAAAGCAATGGAATTCTTTTATATTTATAGTGGGAAATATAGGGAGAGGCTGTTTTTTCAGCAGTCTGAAGTCCTTTGGAATTTGGCTATTCAAGACAATTTATAAACATCTTCTCTGAGACATTAAAAAAACCCTATTCCCCAATAAAGTGATACCTAGTGTTGTGGTAGCCTGGGGTGGGGATTAGGTGTGAGAATGGTCTAACATGATTTGGAAAAATTCTCTATTCATGAGAAATCATCTATATGACTCATTCCTAGTCTGTCTGATTTTCATTTGTGGATTTTTTTATTTATTTTTTTTCCCCCACTGGCTAATACCTATCTGTCTCACTCATTCTTGTTTTAGCATTATTAACACACCCAGTAGCTGTGCTGCTATTTCACAGAAAATATCTTCCTTTGCAAAATTCAAGTGCTTAAGAATGTTTTAATATTTTAATAGTGCAATATTTGAGTACTATTATTTACCTCAATACGGATACCTATGTCCCCAGTGCTTCGCTTACCAGCTACAAGTGCATGTGATATGGATGAACTTAAAATTGTCAGAACCAGGGAGCACAAACATAAAGGGACAAAGGGGAGATAAAAAGAAAACCATTGGGTCAGTCTTCCAAACATTTTAAATGGTTGTGCACTAATATAAGATGTATGGGGAATAAGCCAGTGGAACTTAGAATCTTAATATACAATTAGAATTATGTCTTAATTGGCTTAGCAGAGGTTTGCTAGGCTAATTCATGAGTGGAATATTTATATAAAAAGACACAACTTGTTCAGAGAGGACGGCAGAAAAGAGAGAAGATGTGGTTTACAGATCAGGGACATATCATTGGCTCTGAGAGTCAGAATTCAGCATAGGATGGACCTGCTGAAACCGTCTTGCTGAAATAGAAAAGAAGTCAGCAGAGTGGTGGGATAGAAATGTGATGACCATCAAAGCAGGTAAGTGAGATGAATGTCTTGAACAGATACTGGACTATTTCATATTCCAGGGGATGTCATCAGTGGGAGACATTGACACCAAAGGTCACCTAGGATAGAAAAAAAGCAGGAATATCAAACTTCTAGGTTACTCTGGGAGCTGCCTTTTACCATGCCTTTTACATGATTGACATGAGAAAAAGCTCTTGTAGAGTCTCTTATGAACCAACAGATATTAATTAGTCCAGAAAATAAAATAGGAAGACACTGAGAAGAGGGTGAATACTACCCTGCTTTCTGGGAAGATAAGGGAGAAAGAACCAGAAAGTAAAAAGCAAAGAGGATTTAAGAAAGGAGATGTCAATAAATTCAGATAATTGGTAGAGGAGTTCTCATGGGAAGCAAACCTAAGGGGAAAGAGAGTTCTAAAAAGCTGACTGAGACAACTTTGGGGCTCATATTATCATGTGGAAGTTGTAGGAAGGTTAATAAGAGCTTGTCTGATGCATGATCATCTCCATTCTATGAAATTCATGAACAAAATGACAGAGAAAATGGAAGTCAGGTCAAATCAGTAGGAAATATTGTAAGTGCAAGCACATAGGGACAAAATGAGAAAGCACAAAATGTTATGCAAAGGATTTACAGTCATATAAAAGCATATTGGGTAGGTGCATTAGTAATAATAAGAAGAGGAAGGAAAGAGCATGAAGAAATAACCCAGCAAAACATGTTTATTTTTAACTTGAATCAGTTAATTTGTTCACCATGCGGTCCTGCAAACTGTCGTACTGGCACAAATGAGCGGTAATGCAAGGGAAAGAAGGATGGCAAAGGGAAAGGAGGAGGAGGGGCTGGGAGCTGCCTAAAGTAGTTCTGTCACTTAAAGAAATGTAAGTGCAGGACCATTACTCAATGGACAAAGAAAGAAAATAACTGATGATGGGGCTGAAGCATTTAATGCCTTTTTGCTTCAGTCTTCTCTAGAAAGATTAGCTGTGGTTGGATGACTAACAAAATTAGTATCAGGGCTGAAGGAAAGAAACAAGGAAAGTATGGTATGAAATTGTTTGGACCAGTAAGATATTTTCAAATCAGCAGAGTCTGATGTAGTTCCTCAGAATATTTAAGAAATCGGCAAAAGTGCCCTGTTAATAGGTATCTTTGACAGATTCACAGAGTAAACCCCATTCTTTGCCTTCAGTAAGGTTTTTGAAAGGCTCTGAGACATCAGCCTTTTAAAAAAGCTAGACTTAGGTGAAACTACAGTAAAAGTGAATGTGCTAGAAGCATTTTTTTGTCAGTGAAAAGAAGTTTTACATGAGGATGGCAGTGGACAGGTCTTGGTCTGATTCTGTTCAATGTTTCACCAATGACTGGGAGGATGGAATAAACTCCATTTCCTAGTATTACAGATCACATTGAGCAAGGAGAGCTTGCAAACATGTAGAAAAAAGTAATAGGTTTGGAGAATTCATACTGATCTTCTTAGATACTCTGAAACAAGAAAGGCAAGTGTGAAGAGCCCACTGGGGAACAATCAGCTGCACTATTTCAGTGAATAATTCTGCCTATCCATGTCTGAACATCATAGCAAGGTTGGGCCTAAACTTGCAACAATATACTACAGTGAAAAAATATCATATTGGGATGTACAACCAGATAAGTGTGTATGTCAGGTGTACTGATTAGTCCTGATCAATACCTTAGCGGAGGTATCATGACTGTTTCAACACACCATACATTTGTATGAGCAGCAGTAAAGTCCAGTGAAAGGAAATGAAAAAGTATGTCCCTGAAGGAAGGCTGAAGAAGTGGGATTTTTTTCAGCCAAGAGATATGAGGGCTGAGGGACAGTCTTACAATTTATGTATGAAAATATATCTGCAAAAAAGAATGTGAAGACGTTATACATGATCACCACAGACAATACAAGAAAACAAATATCCATATGAAAAGGTTGAGTTTAATAACACTTCTAAAGCTAAGTGTGGATAAACAATGGGTATTTTTTCTAAAAAGGTATGATTATGAATATGAGGTATGAATATGAATAGGCTAAGTAAACATCTGCTTGGAATGGCATTGGCATGGTTCAGATGGGATGGATTAGATGGTATCTCAAAGCCCATTTCACTTTAGTACTCTATCACACCATAATTTGTATCTTCTGACTGTAGAAAAAGGTTTCAGCCCAATACACGGAGTTCAAAAGAATTATGAAAGGTTACATATTACACTGTATTTTTCACTTGTTCATCTTCAAGGTCTTTACAAAAAGAGACAAATATTACTGAGTATGGACAGAACAGAGAAGCAGTACTCTCCCAAACAAATAAAACTCGATCAAAGTCTGGACTAAAATGCAAGTCCCTTAAATCCTCAGGTATTTGAAGCCACAACTGCTTCTGTCAGGATAAAATATATCTCAGAATAATTGCCAGTTGGATTTATCTCAGAGAGGAAAGGCTCATCTAATACATCCTGAGTTTGCAAAACTGACTGGGATGTGGAATGTGTTTTCTGGTACATGCTGCTTTCGGGAGGATCCCTGAATAATGTCTCGACCATCTTTCGTGAGATACTTGGCAATCATGGTCCTAAACCTGACAAGAAGCCAAAAAACCTCATAAATGAAGATTTTTTTTCATTTTACTTTTTTCTTAAACAACATGGTGTACTCTACTGATTTGTGCCAAATCACTTGATCTGTTTTTTGATTATAAAGTTTTCCTATCTTTCTAAATAGCAGGCTAGGGTGGGGTTTTTTTGTGGAGTGGAAGAAGGGATTGTAAAGTTGAGTATCTTTCAGTAAATCTGAGTTGAAATTCATGATCATTTGAGCTAGGTACTAAGGGACTTTCCTGGCAAATACATTATGGCATGGAGATCGTTTTGCCGGATAACACATATGCAGCCATTTGCAGGGGGTTAAGAGGCAGGCTTCCGTGCACTACTTATTGTGAGAGCAACGTGTGATTTCCATCTTCCTCAACTCAAACTGTCTTGTCACCCTCCATACAAATGACACTACTGAAAGGGCATTGCCTCTATGGGTCTATACACAATCCAACTGTCCAGTCTGAAAATGTCAAGACTTCTTCAATGAGAATGTTGATACCTGCAAGAATAACCACAAAGGCTCCTGCAAGGACCAATGGAAAAGGATAAACTATTGAAAGTCAGGAGAGACAAATTTAAAGACAATTACAGCTGAGAAGAGCTGAATATTTCCTCATGTGTATATCTACCATATCTTTGTATATTTGTGTATGCATATGTAATAGCTCTCATCATGAGGAAAGAAGGAGGAGAAATTGGGAGATGTCTATGAAAATATCTATCTTGAATAGAGGACTGGGGACAGAAGGACCTGACAAACTGAAAAACAGTCCATCCTCAGGGAATTTCTACCCCTGCTTTACCAAAAGGCTTCCACAAAGCAAAAAAAAAAGCTTGAGACTGAGTTAATTTCCATATATCTGAGACAAGCATGACCCTCTAAATGATAATGCTACTGGCCTTGTTTAAAGCTCTGTTTTTAACATAGCTGCTACAGAATCAGAGTAACACACTGGTCCTGTGAGACTCCTGCAAATCCCAGAAGCTGGTAGCTTTCACAGTACACTGTAAGACTTCTGTTTTTTTCTGAAGTTTTGGCCTATGATTAATTGGTTTAATTTTGCTCAGCAAAGTTCAATTTATGCTTTACAGGCACCATTAGTATTTGAGTGTCTGCTTCTGTGGTGATGAATGCCATGTAGAGTTGGGTGGGAAATGGTTTTCCTGTCCCCACAAAACTCTTCAGGATTTAAAAAACAAATTGTACTGAAGTAAAACGAAGCTCTTTTAAGAAGAGGAGGAAAAGAGCATGTACATGTTGTGCAATTAGTAATGATCTGATTTTCAGAAAAACCACTTTGGACATCAAGATCCACTTGGGTCTCCCTGAGGCAAGTCGCTTTCCCTCACCCTCTGGTGCCCAAGCTCTTTATATGAATAAAAACATGTTATTGGAACAAGGACTTCAGTGTGTAGATTTCTCATGTCCCAAATTAGTTTTTAACCACGGGACTAAAGAGCTTGTCTCTTTTCTGGCTGAATGAATATTTAATCATTTATACAGCTGCAAGAGGACCTTGTTGGTCACCAAGCAGCCAGGTCTTTTGGGGTGAGTGATTTTCTGCTTCACAGCCACATAGCTGCAGCCATAAAGTTTTTTTCTTACAAAAGTTTAGGCTGAAGCTGGTATGTTTTTGTGACTGGCACCAGTTTCAACAAATTACTATTTTCACATGAAAGACAAATTGCATCAAAAATTTCAGGCCAGCAGTTGTGTTCAGCAACTTGTCCCATGCAAATACACGGTGACAATGGTTTGGAATGTCAAAGTGTTATAATGTGGATTATCTGAAAGTACAATGAACATACACAAAGCTCCTAATAGCCAAATATAGCTGCCCTGAGGCATTTGAAAATTGCTGTTCTAGAAAAACCTGAATTGGATTGGATGTGGCAGGCTCCTGGTTCAGCCTCAGCCAGCTCTGTGAGCTAAATCCTGTTTACAGCAGAATAGAGCACAAGCACTTGGTCTTTAATTGAGAAAAGTAGTTAGGAGATTATCACATCTCATAAATGGCGAGAATCCTCAAGTGGCAACATGGCCGGGTGAAAATATGTTTTATTTTTAGTACATTGTTGCTGTGCTCCAGTAATAAAATGCAAAGTGCAGAAAGGCAACAGTTTCAAGGGGAGCATTTAGAAAAGAGAACTGAATTACTGAATTCTTGTTCGTACCCAAAACAAGATAATCTGACATGTGGTGGGGTTGCTCATTATCTGTTTATTTACTTATCATGGGATTCTCAAAGCTTTAATTTTGCACAAAATGATTGACTTAGTGCAGTTGACTGCAAAGTTTTGATTGGAGAGTCTTTGCATTGCATTAGCACCTAGAGACATCAGTTGAGATCAGGAGCATGTGTGCATATATGGCTATAGTGACAGGCAAGGCTTGTCTGATGAGCTAATGATTTATTTCAGCCAAAAATGCAAGAATATGTTTTGATACTACTTTTTAAGAGGAGGAAACAGCTAGCTCAAGGTTACACAGAGAGTCACCATGATAGACAGAAACCGAATCCAAGTTCCTGTAGCTAATTTATGAGATTATTATTTTGTTCGTCTCTGACTCATCAATGAGCAGGAAAGCAGTTAGATAGAAAAGCAGAGATCAAATAACTCCTTTCCTTTCCTTTCCTTTCCTTTCCTTTCCTTTCCTTTCCTTTCCTTTCCTTTCCTTTCCTTTCCTTTCCTTTCCTTTCCTTTCCTTTCCTTTCCTTTCCTTTCCTTTCCTTTCCTTTCCTTTCCTTTCCTTTCCTTTCCTTTCCTTTCCTTTCCTTTCCTTTCCTTTCCTTTCCTTTCCTTTCCTTTCCTTTCCTCTGTCTTTAAAAATAATGTAATTTTTTTTGCTTTTGAATGTTTTGGTTGGTTGGTTGGTTGTGGGTTTTTTGTTGTTTGGTTGTTTGTTTTTTTGTCCCCCCAGTGGACAAACCTACATTTGAGGAATGAATAAAAGATACATTCAAAACATTTATGGCCTACTAAAATGATCCAAGATGGTCCCAAGGCTATGTCTTCTCAGGACATGTTAACAGGGAAAACCTAGCAGCCACTTAATTTGATTAAAAATAATTAGACTCATAAGTGTAAACACCTTTCATATCATGAGGTGTAGGAAGATCTAAACACTATGATTTAAAATACAAATAGCTGTGCAAATTACAGAGTCTTTCATGGGGTTTATTGAGTCCTTAATCATACAAACTCCCAGGGTTTTAAGAGCCATTCAGTCTGGGAAAACAAAGCTGAGTCTGAAGGACAGATTTCCCTGGTAAACGTCTCTAACCTCTCTTTATAAGGTGTGTGAGGAGGTCATCAAACCAAATCAGGAGATAGAGACCAGGGGATAGGGTCATACCCAAGGAGTTTAAGGAATTGTAAGACAACATTCACAATGTTGTAAAGAAAGTATGCAATAAATCCAGGGAAAGTCAGCTGAGACCAAAGCTTTTCAGAGCAGCAACTCCAGGCAATGAGAACCATGGGATTATGGGAGAAAGACCTGAGGAACAAAATTTTTGCTGTTGATTTCATTGAGAGACAGAATTCAGCCAAGTCCTATGTCCCTTGGGGGTGTCCCACAGCAGGGAACTGTCATCTGCTTAAGGAGAGGAAAGGGCTAACAGAGAAGGCTTGACTGAGAGGATCTGAATTAGAGAGGAGGTGGTGCAAAGACAGTCTCTGGAGCAAACTTAGTTGTAGGACTAAGCTGGGCACAACCAGTGTCAATGCATCCTTAGGTTACCCAAGGAAGTTGGAGATGTCCCCTCCCTGGAAGTGTTTAAGGCCAGGTTGGATGAGGCTTTGAGCAACCTGGTCTAGTGGAAGGTGTCCCTGCTGATGGCAGGGGGGTTGGAACTTGATGATCTTTAAGGTCCCTTCCAATCCTAACCATTCTATGATTCTATGATTCTATGCACTTTTACCTGAGGAAAGAAAGGAACTGAGCCATGGTCCTGTGGCAGGATCTGAGGATGGGCTGCTGAGAACATACAAGACAAATGTGAGGAGCCGATGGGTGTCAGGAGTAGAAAATGTAATCTTCAGAGATCTAGTGAATTTGCAAGTATTATCTGTGTCCCCTATCCCTTATTACCCTTCTCCCTACACAAACACTGTTGCTCAGGTGACAGTATCTACTGCTTATAAGAAGAATGGGTCAAGGATCATGCCATCTATCCCAAAAGGTTCTCCATGGTTCACATATTTAGTCCTAGTCCTACTTCATGTCAAAGGCACACCTTTACTAAAGATCCAATGAAGTACAGTGGCTTTAAGGCTACAGTACTGGCCAGTCAAATAAACATCTCTGGCCCTGCCACAGGCTTGGTCTAGGACCTTGAGAAGTCTCCTAACCTCCTCATGTGTCTGTTGATCCATTTATAAATTAATTACAATGATATTTATTTCTCTGATGAAGTAGAATTCATTAATAGATACCAAGTGTCCTGAGTTCCTTAGAGTACAAGCATCATGACAGTCTAATTTTTACTCTGGGTTTCTGAAGCCTTATGCAGTTGTTCTGTCTGTCTATCTATTTATCAGTCCCCTTACTCACAATCAAAATCATTGTTGAATTAATCATGTTGGACAAGGGCTAGAAATCTCCAAATAAATATAATGAGGTACTTATAAGTTTTATGAAAATTAATGGGAGAGTAGGAGGAAAAGACTGAAATGAATACCCTCCAACTCTAGGAGCAACCTTAACCTTAGCCTTAGAGGAGCTGTGATATGACTTTTTTTCTGCTTGGTCTGGCTTCATATGTAGTGACCAGACAGTTATCACGTGTATTTTGGAATCAGACACAGCATGTGGTGACTTTTGCCAGCTGGTAATTGCTAGACTTCGAAGACAGCCTGGAGGCATGGAGGGTACTGAGAGGAAATTGTTATCTACAGGATATCTGCAGGCTTTGGAAGTGGGAGCTGACTTCTTAGGGAAATCAGGAAGGAAGGAGAAAATCTGGGGTTGTTGTGGTAGAAGGGGGTGTAGATAGAGTAGAACAGAAATCTGTAGGTTTGGAGGTTCTGTTAGTTTCTTTTACTTGCAGAAATAGTTGTTAATTATTATTAGAACATCTGTTTACTATTTTGAATGGCTGATTTCAAAAGAGTTTACAAAATGACAGGAAATGAAAGAGAAATTCAGAACAATTTTTTTTGACAACCAACGTTTATTTCTGAAAACACTCATTAGTAAGGAAAGCCTCAGAAAAACGTTTCAAAAATGTGTATTTAACTCAAAAGACCAAAATATGTGAATAAAATCAGTTTTATCTTTGATACTGACATCTAACAGACAATTTTGAAACCCTGTTATAGAATAAATCTGAAAATCACAATAGCTGCTAGCAGTTTTTCAAGGAATGAAGCCATTGTAGTTGTGAGATCAGGTACTGTTCCAGCTTTGACAAGGAAAGATTCTGCATACTGCAATACACACTGCATGTTCAAGTGATGTGCAGTCAGTAAGGAAAGGTGTTTACCAGCAGCTTTATAACTCTGTACCTTCCTCTGTACAGTGCCAAAACAGATCAGCATTGACGTTAGCTTCAAATAAGTCTACATGCTCACTACTTTATGATAAGAGGACAAGAATTGTTTAGTATGAAAACTGGACAGTAGAAGAAATTAAGCTAGATGGTGATGGTGGTGATGGTTGGATGGTAAGGATTAGTTTTCCTGAATATAAATGATGTTTTATGTCCAAGATCACAACTGGAAAAGGATTTTTCTGTGTGTGTGGGTGTGTGTATTTATTTTTTAAATTATTATTAGAAGAGTATATAACTGATTTCTTAATGTTTACAATAGTCATATACCCAATGTAGCAGAGAGGTGATGACAAGTCAAAACTGTCAAAGCAACTGAGCTACTAGGAAGTTTGTTATGAGGGTCAGATATTGCAGATTAAATTGAATTGGAATAATCTCAACCTCTATGAAAAACAGGATCTTCTATGCTGTGTTCAGACACATCTCTATTCTAAGTTCAGATACAGGTGTAATTCCAGGATAACCTTATCTTTTTGGACATCTCTACAAAAAGAGGAAGGGGAGAGAGAAAGATGGTAGTCCACCCCTGGTTTCACTTTGACAATGTGAGGAAACCGTCCTGTACTTTGTGAACATCATGTCATTGACTGCTACTCTTGCTATGTGTAAATGTTTATTTCTGGGACAAAGGTTACTCTTAGTATTAGGATTTGGAGTTTGGCCAAAACACATTTCCCTTTCTCTCTTTCTTTTTTTTTTTTTTTCCTAATAAAGTAAATCAACCAACTTACTACCTACTTGAAGAGGTGGGTGTATATGTAACTTATTTTACACTGTCAAACAGGCATACTAGCAGATTCCTAAATGCTTGTGACTTACTTGTTTTCTATGACACAATGTGCCTGATCCATACCACTTCCAATGACAAGAGTCGAGTAAGAGGAGAGAAGTGGCAGAGAAACAATGACTCTACTACCTATGCATGGAGAAAAGAGAAAGTTTTATGATTCAAACTCAGTAGGAATAAATGGAATATTTTTGTGTCTTGAACATACGAATATGTTGGAGACCTGGATAACTTGGAAACTAGAATTTAGCCTGGAATAGAAGTTTTGTGTTCTGTTCCAAAAGAAGAATTTCTACTGCCCAGTTTGTGTCCTAAATCTTTTATAGAATCATAGAATGGTTTGGGTAGAAGGGACCTTTGAAGGTCATCATGTCCTGTCATAGGCAAGGACATCTTCAGCTAGATCAGGTTGCTCAAAGACCCACTGAACCTGACCTTAAATGTTTCCAGGAATAGGGCATCCACAACTTCTCTGGGCAACCCTTGCCAGGGTCTCACTACCCTCATTGTAAAAAATTTCTTCCATATATCTAGTCTGAATCTACCCCCTTTTAGTTTAAAGCCATCACCCCTTGTTGTATAGCTACAGGCCCTGCTAAAATTTTTTTCCCCAACTTTCTCACAGACCCCCTTTAAGGACTGAAAGGCCACAGTAAAGTCTCCCCTGAGCCTCCTCTTCTCCTCAAGGCTAAACAGTACTGATTCTCTCAACCTTTATTTATAAGAAAGGTGTTCCAGCCCTCTGATCATTTTTGTGGCCTAACAAAGACCCCATGGATTCATAAAAGGCACATTTGTTCTAGCTGTCCAGATGCTTGTTCCTATGAAGTTCACAGACTTTCCCATCTCTTCAAGTTTCTTTGTTGTGGTGGTTTCACTCCTTTGGCTAGCAGCCAAACACAGTCACTCTCTCATTCCCCCTGCCCAGGGAATAAGAGAGACGAATAGAAGAATAAAAATAAGAAAACTTGTGGGTTGAGATAA